>NW_027507730.1:0-112166 GCF_037356315.1 Lithobates pipiens | reverse complement strand
ATATGGGGGGAGGGGAGAGGACAGTGCGGTCACAGACAAGGATTGGAGATATGGGGGGGGAGGGGAGAGGACAGTGCGGTCACAGACAAGGATTGGAGATATGGGGGGAGGGGAGAGGACAGTGCAGTCACAGACAAGGATTGGAGAAAAGGGGGGGGGGGGAGAGGACAGTGCGGTCACAGACAAGGATTGGAGATATGGGGGGAGGGAGAGGACAGTGCGGTCACAGACAAGGATTGGAGATATGGGGGGAGGGGAGAGGACAGTGCGGTCACAGACAAGGATTGGAGATATGGGGGGGGGAGGGGAGAGGACAGTGCGGTCACAGACAAGGATTGGAGATATGGGGGGAGGGGAGAGGACAGTGCGGTCACAGACAAGGATTGGAGATATGGGGGGGGAGGGGAGAGGACAGTGCGGTCACAGACAAGGATTGGAGATATGGGGGGAGGGGAGAGGACAGTGCAGTCACAGACAAGGATTGGAGATATGGGGGGGAGGGGAGAGGACAGTGCGGTCACAGACAAGGATTGGAGATATGGGGGGGAGGGGAGAGGACAGTGCGGTCACAGACAAGGATTGGAGATATGGGGGGGAGGGGAGAGGACAGTGCAGTCACAGACAAGGATTGGAGATATGGGGGGGAGGGGAGAGGACAGTGCAGTCACAGACAAGGATTGGAGATATGGGGGGAGGGGAGAGGACAGTGCAGTCACAGACAAGGATTGGAGATATGGGGGGAGGGGAGAGGACAGTGCAGTCACAGACAAGGATTGGAGATATGGGGGGGGAGGGGAGAGGACAGTGCGGTCACAGACAAGGATTGGAGATATGGGGGAGGGGAGAGGACAGTGCGGTCACAGACAAGGATTGGAGATATGGGGGGAGGGGAGAGGACAGTGCGGTCACAGACAAGGATTGGAGATATGGGGGGGAGGGGAGAGGACAGTGCGGTCACAGACAAGGATTGGAGATATGGGGGGGAGGGGAGAGGACAGTGCGGTCACAGACAAGGATTGGAGATATGGGGGGGAGGGGAGAGGACAGTGCGGTCACAGACAAGGATTGGAGATATGGGGGGGAGGGGAGAGGACAGTGCAGTCACAGACAAGGATTGGAGATATGGGGGAGGGGAGAGGACAGTGCAGTCACAGACAAGGATTGGAGATATGGGGGGGAGGGGAGAGGACAGTGCGGTCACAGACAAGGATTGGAGATATGGGGGAGGGGAGAGGACAGTGCGGTCACAGACAAGGATTGGAGATATGGGGGAGGGAGAGGACAGTGCGGTCACAGACAAGGATTGGAGATATGGGGGGGGGGGGAGAGGACAGTGCGGTCACAGACAAGGATTGGAGATATGGGGGGGGGGAGAGGACAGTGCGGTCACAGACAAGGATTGGAGATATGGGGGGGAGGGGAGAGGACAGTGCGGTCACAGACAAGGATTGGAGATATGGGGGGGGGAGGGGAGAGGACAGTGCAGTCACAGACAAGGATTGGAGATATGGGGGGAGGGGAGAGGACAGTGCGGTCACAGACAAGGATTGGAGATATGGGGGGGAGGGGAGAGGACAGTGCGGTCACAGACAAGGATTGGAGATATGGGGGGAGGGGAGAGGACAGTGCAGTCACAGACAAGGATTGGAGATATGGGGGAGGGGAGAGGACAGTGCGGTCACAGACAAGGATTGGAGATATGGGGGGGGAGGGGAGAGGACAGTGCGGTCACAGACAAGGATTGGAGATATGGGGGGAGGGGAGAGGACAGTGCGGTCACAGACAAGGATTGGAGATATGGGGAGGGGAGGGGGAGAGGACAGTGCGGTCACAGACAAGGATTGGAGATATGGGGGGGAGGGGAGAGGACAGTGCGGTCACAGACAAGGATTGGAGATATGGGGGGAGGGGGAGAGGACAGTGCGGTCACAGACAAGGATTGGAGATATGGGGGGAGGGGAGAGGACAGTGCGGTCACAGACAAGGATTGGAGATATGGGGGAGGGGAGAGGACAGTGCAGTCACAGACAAGGATTGGAGATATGGGGGGAGGGGAGAGGACAGTGCGGTCACAGACAAGGATTGGAGATATGGGGGGGGAGGGGAGAGGACAGTGCGGTCACAGACAAGGATTGGAGATATGGGGGGGGAGAGGACAGTGGCAGGTCACAGACAAGGATTGGAGATATGGGGGGGGGAGGGGGAGAGGACAGTGCGGTCACAGACAAGGAGTTGGAGATATGGGGGGAGGGGGGAGAGGACAGTGCGGTCACAGACAAGGATTGGAGATATGGGGGGGGGGGGAGAGGACAGTGCGGTCACAGACAAGGATTGGAGTATGACAGTGCGGTCACAGACAAGGATTGGAGAATATGGGGGGGAGGGGAGAGGACAGTGCAGTCACAGACAAGGATTGGAGATATGGGGGGAGGGGAGAGGACAGTGCAGTCCACAGACAAGGATTGGAGATATGGGGGAGGGGGGAGAGGACAGTGCGGTCACAGACAAGGATTGGAGATATGGGGGGAGGGGGGAGAGGACAGTGCGGTCACAGACAAGGATTGGAGATATGGGGGAGGGGAGAGGACAGTGCGGTCACAGAACAAGGATTGGAGATATGGGGGGAGGGGAGAGGACAGTGCGGTCACAGACAAGGATTGGAGATATGGGGGGGAGGGGAGAGGACAGTGCGGTCACAGACAAGGATTGGAGATATGGGGGGGAGGGGAGAGGACAGTGCGGTCACAGACAAGGATTGGAGATATGGGGGGAGGGAGAGGACAGTGCAGTCACAGACAAGGATTGGAGATATGGGGGGGAGGGAGAGGACAGTGCGGTCACAGACAAGGATTGGAGATATGGGGGGAGGGGGAGAGGACAGTGCGGTCACAGACAAGGATTGGAGATATGGGGGGGGAGGGGAGAGGACAGTGCGGTCACAGACAAGGATTGGAGATATGGGGGGGGGGGAGAGGACAGTGCGGTCACAGACAAGGATTGGAGATATGGGGGGGAGGGGAGAGGACAGTGCGGTCACAGACAAGGATTGGAGATATGGGGGGAGGGGAGAGGACAGTGCGGTCACAGACAAGGATTGGAGATATGGGGGGGAGGGGAGAGGACAGTGCAGTCACAGACAAGGATTGGAGATATGGGGGAGGGAGAGAGGACAGTGCGGTCACAGACAAGGATTGGAGATATGGGGGGGAGGGGAGAGGACAGTGCGGTCACAGACAAGGATTGGAGATATGGGGGGAGGGGAGAGGACAGTGCGGTCACAGACAAGGATTGGAGATATGGGGGGGGAGGGAGAGGACAGTGCGGTCACAGACAAGGATTGGAGATATGGGGGGAGGGGAGAGGACAGTGCGGTCACAGACAAGGATTGGAGATATGGGGGGAGGGGGAGAGGACAGTGCAGTCACAGACAAGGATTGGAGATATGGGGGGGAGGGGAGAGGACAGTGCGGTCACAGACAAGGATTGGAGATATGGGGGGGGAGGGGAGAGGACAGTGCGGTCACAGACAAGGATTGGAGATATGGGGGGGGGGAGAGGACAGTGCAGGTCACAGACAAGGATTGGAGATATGGGGGGAGGGGAGAGGACAGTGCGGTCACAGACAAGGATTGGAGATATGGGGGGGGGGGAGAGGACAGTGCGGTCACAGACAAGGATTGGAGATATGGGGGGAGGGGAGAGGACAGTGCGGTCACAGACAAGGATTGGAGATATGGGGGGGAGGGGAGAGGACAGTGCGGTCACAGACAAGGATTGGAGATATGGGGGGAGGGGAGAGGACAGTGCGGTCACAGACAAGGATTGGAGATATGGGGGGGGGAGGGGAGAGGACAGTGCGGTCACAGACAAGGATTGGAGATATGGGGGGAGGGGAGAGGACAGTGCAGTCACAGACAAGGATTGGAGATATGGGGGGGGGGAGGGGGAGAGGACAGTGCGGTCACAGACAAGGATTGGAGATATGGGGGGGGGGGGGAGAGGACAGTGCGGTCACAGACAAGGATTGGAGATATGGGGGGAGGGGAGAGGACAGTGCGGTCACAGACAAGGATTGGAGATATGGGGGGGGGAGGGGAGAGGACAGTGCGGTCACAGACAAGGATTGGAGATATGGGGGGGGAGGGGAGAGGACAGTGCGGTCACAGACAAGGATTGGAGATATGGGGGGGGAGGGGAGAGGACAGTGCAGTCACAGACAAGGATTGGAGATATGGGGGGGGAGGGGAGAGGACAGTGCGGTCACAGACAAGGATTGGAGATATGGGGGGGAGGGGAGAGGACAGTGCGGTCACAGACAAGGATTGGAGATATGGGGGGAGGGGAGAGGACAGTGCGGTCACAGACAAGGATTGGAGATATGGGGGGGAGGGGAGAGGACAGTGCGGTCACAGACAAGGATTGGAGATATGGGGGGAGGGGGAGAGGACAGTGCAGTCACAGACAAGGATTGGAGATATGGGGGGAGGGGAGAGGACAGTGCGGTCACAGACAAGGATTGGAGATATGGGGGGGGGGGGGAGAGGACAGTGCGGTCACAGACAAGGATTGGAGATATGGGGGGGAGGGGAGAGGACAGTGCAGTCACAGACAAGGATTGGAGATATGGGGGGGAGGGGAGAGGACAGTGCGGTCACAGACAAGGATTGGAGATATGGGGGGGGGGAGGGGAGAGGACAGTGCGGTCACAGACAAGGATTGGAGATATGGGGGGAGGGGAGAGGACAGTGCGGTCACAGACAAGGATTGGAGATATGGGGGGGGGGAGGGGAGAGGACAGTGCAGTCACAGACAAGGATTGGAGATATGGGGGGGAGGGGAGAGGACAGTGCAGTCACAGACAAGGATTGGAGATATGGGGGGGGGAGGGGAGAGGACAGTGCGGTCACAGACAAGGATTGGAGATATGGGGAGGGGGAGGGGAGAGGACAGTGCGGTCACAGACAAGGATTGGAGATATGGGGGGGGAGGGGAGAGGACAGTGCGGTCACAGACAAGGATTGGAGATATGGGGGGAGGGGAGAGGACAGTGCGGTCACAGACAAGGATTGGAGATATGGGGGGGAGGGGAGAGGACAGTGCGGTCACAGACAAGGATTGGAGATATGGGGGGAGGGGAGAGGACAGTGCGGTCACAGACAAGGATTGGAGATATGGGGGGGGAGGGGAGAGGACAGTGCGGTCACAGACAAGGATTGGAGATATGGGGGGAGGGGAGAGGACAGTGCAGTCACAGACAAGGATTGGAGATATGGGGGGAGGGGAGAGGACAGTGCGGTCACAGACAAGGATTGGAGATATGGGGGAGGGGAGAGGACAGTGCGGTCACAGACAAGGATTGGAGATATGGGGGGAGGGGGAGAGGACAGTGCGGTCACAGACAAGGATTGGAGATATGGGGGGAGGGGAGAGGACAGTGCGGTCACAGACAAGGATTGGAGATATGGGGGGGGGGAGGGGGAGGACAGTGCGGTCACAGACAAGGATTGGAGATATGGGGGGGAGGGGAGAGGACAGTGCAGTCACAGACAAGGATTGGAGATATGGGGGGGAGGGGAGAGGACAGTGCGGTCACAGACAAGGATTGGAGATATGGGGGAGGGGAGAGGACAGTGCGGTCACAGACAAGGATTGGAGATATGGGGGGAGGGGAGAGGACAGTGCAGTCACAGACAAGGATTGGAGATATGGGGGGGGGAGGGGAGAGGACAGTGCGGTCACAGACAAGGATTGGAGATATGGGGGGAGGGGAGAGGACAGTGCGGTCACAGACAAGGATTGGAGATATGGGGGAGGGGAGAGGACAGTGCGGTCACAGACAAGGATTGGAGATATGGGGGGGGGGGGGGAGAGGACAGTGCGGTCACAGACAAGGATTGGAGATATGGGGGGGGGGGGGGGAGAGGACAGTGCGGTCACAGACAAGGATTGGAGATATGGGGGGGGGGGAGAGGACAGTGCGGTCACAGACAAGGATTGGAGATATGGGGGAGGGGAGAGGACAGTGCAGTCACAGACAAGGATTGGAGATATGGGGGGGGGAGGGGAGAGGACAGTGCAGGTCACAGACAAGGATTGGGAGATATGGGGGAGGGGAGAGGACAGTGCAGTCACAGACAAGGATTGGAGATATGGGGGAGGGGAGAGGACAGTGCGGTCACAGACAAGGATTGGAGATATGGGGGGAGGGGAGAGGACAGTGCGGTCACAGACAAGGATTGGAGATATGGGGGGGGGAGAGGACAGTGCGGTCACAGACAAGGATTGGAGATATGGGGGAGGGGAGAGGACAGTGCAGTCACAGACAAGGATTGGAGATATGGGGGGAGGGGAGAGGACAGTGCGGTCACAGACAAGGATTGGAGATATGGGGGGGGAGGGGAGAGGACAGTGCGGTCACAGACAAGGATTGGAGATATGGGGGGAGGGGAGAGGACAGTGCGGTCACAGACAAGGATTGGAGATATGGGGGGAGGGGAGAGGACAGTGCGGTCACAGACAAGGATTGGAGATATGGGGGGAGGGGAGAGGACAGTGCGGTCACAGACAAGGATTGGAGATATGGGGGGAGGGGGAGAGGACAGTGCGGTCACAGACAAGGATTGGAGATATGGGGGAGGGGAGAGGACAGTGCAGTCACAGACAAGGATTGGAGATATGGGGGGGGAGGGGAGAGGACAGTGCGGTCACAGACAAGGATTGGAGATATGGGGGGGAGGGGAGAGGACAGTGCGGTCACAGACAAGGATTGGAGATATGGGGGGAGGGAGAGGACAGTGCGGTCACAGACAAGGATTGGAGATATGGGGGAGGGGAGAGGACAGTGCGGTCACAGACAAGGATTGGAGATATGGGGGAGGGAGAGGACAGTGCGGTCACAGACAAGGATTGGAGATATGGGGGGAGGGGAGAGGACAGTGCGGTCACAGACAAGGATTGGAGATATGGGGGGAGGGGAGAGGACAGTGCGGTCACAGACAAGGATTGGAGATATGGGGGGGAGGGGAGAGGACAGTGCGGTCACAGACAAGGATTGGAGATATGGGGGGAGGGGAGAGGACAGTGCGGTCACAGACAAGGATTGGAGATATGGGGGGGGGGAGGGGAGAGGACAGTGCGGTCACAGACAAGGATTGGAGATATGGGGGGGGAGGGGAGAGGACAGTGCGGTCACAGACAAGGATTGGAGATATGGGGGGGAGGGGAGAGGACAGTGCGGTCACAGACAAGGATTGGAGATATGGGGGAGGGGAGAGGACAGTGCGGTCACAGACAAGGATTGGAGATATGGGGGAGGGGAGAGGACAGTGCAGTCACAGACAAGGATTGGAGATATGGGGGGGGAGGGAGAGGACAGTGGCGTCACAGACAAGGATTGGAGATATGGGGGGGGAGGGGAGAGGACAGTGCAGTCACAGACAAGGATTGGAGATATGGGGGGGAGGGGAGAGGACAGTGCGGTCACAGACAAGGATTGGAGATATGGGGGGAGGGGAGAGGACAGTGCGGTCACAGACAAGGATTGGAGATATGGGGGGGAGGGGAGAGGACAGTGCGGTCACAGACAAGGATTGGAGATATGGGGGGGGAGGGGAGAGGACAGTGCGGTCACAGACAAGGATTGGAGATATGGGGGGGAGGGGAGAGGACAGTGCGGTCACAGACAAGGATTGGAGATATGGGGGGAGGGGAGAGGACAGTGCAGTCACAGACAAGGATTGGAGATATGGGGGGAGGGGAGAGGACAGTGCGGTCACAGACAAGGATTGGAGATATGGGGGGGAGGGGAGAGGACAGTGCGGTCACAGACAAGGATTGGAGATATGGGGGGGAGGGGAGAGGACAGTGCGGTCACAGACAAGGATTGGAGATATGGGGGGGAGGGGAGAGGACAGTGCAGTCACAGACAAGGATTGGAGATATGGGGGAGGGGAGAGGACAGTGCGGTCACAGACAAGGATTGGAGATATGGGGGGGGAGGGGAGAGGACAGTGCGGTCACAGACAAGGATTGGAGATATGGGGGGGGGGGAGAGGACAGTGCGGTCACAGACAAGGATTGGAGATATGGGGGGAGGGGAGAGGACAGTGCGGTCACAGACAAGGATTGGAGATATGGGGGAGGAGGGAGAGGACAGTGCGGTCACAGACAAGGATTGGAGATATGGGGGGAGGGGAGAGGACAGTGCGGTCACAGACAAGGATTGGAGATATGGGGGGGGGGAGAGGACAGTGCGGTCACAGACAAGGATTGGAGATATGGGGGGAGGGGAGAGGACAGTGCGGTCACAGACAAGGATTGGAGATATGGGGGGGAGGGGAGAGGACAGTGCGGTCACAGACAAGGATTGGAGATATGGGGGGAGGGGAGAGGACAGTGCGGTCACAGACAAGGATTGGAGATATGGGGGGGGAGGGGAGAGGACAGTGCAGTCACAGACAAGGATTGGAGATATGGGGGGAGGGGAGAGGACAGTGCGGTCACAGACAAGGATTGGAGATATGGGGGGGGAGGGGAGAGGACAGTGCGGTCACAGACAAGGATTGGAGATATGGGGGGGAGGGGAGAGGACAGTGCGGTCACAGACAAGGATTGGAGATATGGGGGGAGGGGAGAGGACAGTGCGGTCACAGACAAGGATTGGAGATATGGGGGGGGAGGGGAGAGGACAGTGCGGTCACAGACAAGGATTGGAGATATGGGGGGGGGGGAGAGGACAGTGCGGTCACAGACAAGGATTGGAGATATGGGGGGGGGAGAGGACAGTGCGGTCACAGACAAGGATTGGAGATATGGGGGGAGGGGAGAGGACAGTGCGGTCACAGACAAGGATTGGAGATATGGGGAGGGGAGAGGACAGTGCGGTCACAGACAAGGATTGGATATATGGGGGGAGGGGAGAGGACAGTGCGGTCACAGACAAGGATTGGAGATATGGGGGAGGGGAGAGGACAGTGCAGTCACAGACAAGGATTGGAGATATGGGGGGGAGGGGAGAGGACAGTGCGGTCACAGACAAGGATTGGAGATATGGGGGGGGAGGGGAGAGGACAGTGCGGTCACAGACAAGGATTGGAGATATGGGGGGGGGGGAGAGGACAGTGCGGTCACAGACAAGGATTGGAGATATGGGGGGAGGGGAGAGGACAGTGCGGTCACAGACAAGGATTGGAGATATGGGGGGGGGAGGGGAGAGGACAGTGCGGTCACAGACAAGGATTGGAGATATGGGGGGAGGGGAGAGGACAGTGCGGTCACAGACAAGGATTGGAGATATGGGGGGAGGGGAGAGGACAGTGCGGTCACAGACAAGGATTGGAGATATGGGGGGGGGGAGGGGAGAGGACAGTGCAGTCACAGACAAGGATTGGAGATATGGGGGAGGGGGAGAGGACAGTGCGGTCACAGACAAGGATTGGAGATATGGGGGGAGGGGAGAGGACAGTGCGGTCACAGACAAGGATTGGAGATATGGGGGGAGGGGAGAGGACAGTGCGGTCACAGACAAGGATTGGAGATATGGGGGGGGGAGGGAGAGGACAGTGCAGTCACAGACAAGGATTGGAGATATGGGGGGGAGGGGAGAGGACAGTGCGGTCACAGACAAGGATTGGAGATATGGGGGGAGGGGAGAGGACAGTGCGGTCACAGACAAGGATTGGAGATATGGGGGGGGAGGGGAGAGGACAGTGCGGTCACAGACAAGGATTGGAGATATGGGGGGAGGGGAGAGGACAGTGCGGTCACAGACAAGGATTGGAGATATGGGGGGGGAGGGGAGAGGACAGTGCGGTCACAGACAAGGATTGGAGATATGGGGGGGGGAGGGGAGAGGACAGTGCAGTCACAGACAAGGATTGGAGATATGGGGGGAGGGGAGAGGACAGTGCGGTCACAGACAAGGATTGGAGATATGGGGGGGGGAGAGGACAGTGCGGTCACAGACAAGGATTGGAGATATGGGGGGAGGGGAGAGGACAGTGCGGTCACAGACAAGGATTGGAGATATGGGGGGGGAGGGGAGAGGACAGTGCGGTCACAGACAAGGATTGGAGATATGGGGGGGAGGGGAGAGGACAGTGCGGTCACAGACAAGGATTGGAGATATGGGGGGGGGAGGGGAGAGGACAGTGCAGTCACAGACAAGGATTGGAGATATGGGGGGGAGGGGAGAGGACAGTGCGGTCACAGACAAGGATTGGAGATATGGGGGGGGGGGAGAGGACAGTGCGGTCACAGACAAGGATTGGAGATATGGGGGGGGGGGGAGAGGACAGTGCGGTCACAGACAAGGATTGGAGATATGGGGGGGAGGGAGAGGACAGTGCGGTCACAGACAAGGATTGGAGATATGGGGGGAGGGGAGAGGACAGTGCGGTCACAGACAAGGATTGGAGATATGGGGGGAGGGGAGAGGACAGTGCGGTCACAGACAAGGATTGGAGATATGGGGGGGGGGGGAGAGGACAGTGCGGTCACAGACAAGGATTGGAGATATGGGGGGAGGGGAGAGGACAGTGCGGTCACAGACAAGGATTGGAGATATGGGGGGGGGAGGGGAGAGGACAGTGCGGTCACAGACAAGGATTGGAGATATGGGGGAGGGGAGAGGACAGTGCGGTCACAGACAAGGATTGGAGATATGGGGGGAGGGGAGAGGACAGTGCAGTCACAGACAAGGATTGGAGATATGGGGGGAGGGGAGAGGACAGTGCGGTCACAGACAAGGATTGGAGATATGGGGGGAGGGGAGAGGACAGTGCGGTCACAGACAAGGATTGGAGATATGGGGGGGGGGGGAGAGGACAGTGCGGTCACAGACAAGGATTGGAGATATGGGGGGAGGGGAGAGGACAGTGCGGTCACAGACAAGGATTGGAGATATGGGGGAGGGGAGAGGACAGTGCAGTCACAGACAAGGATTGGAGATATGGGGGGAGGGGAGAGGACAGTGCGGTCACAGACAAGGATTGGAGATATGGGGGAGGGGAGAGGACAGTGCGGTCACAGACAAGGATTGGAGATGGGGTCACAGACAGATGATATGGGGGGGGGAGAGGACAGTGCGGTCACAGACAAGGATTGGAGATATGGGGGAGGGGAGAGGACAGTGCGGTCACAGACAAGGATTGGAGATATGGGGGGGAGGGGAGAGGACAGTGCGGTCACAGACAAGGATTGGAGATATGGGGGAGGGAGAGGACAGTGCGGTCACAGACAAGGATTGGAGATATGGGGGGAGGGGAGAGGACAGTGCGGTCACAGACAAGGATTGGAGATATGGGGGGGAGGGGGAGAGGACAGTGCGGTCACAGACAAGGATTGGAGGATATGGGGGGAGGGAGAGGACAGTGCGGTCACAGACAAGGATTGGAGATATGGGGGGAGGGGAGAGGACAGTGCGGTCACAGACAAGGATTGGAGATATGGGGGGGGGAGGGGAGAGGACAGTGCGGTCACAGACAAGGATTGGAGATATGGGGGGAGGGGAGAGGACAGTGCGGTCACAGACAAGGATTGGAGATATGGGGGGAGGGGAGAGGACAGTGCGGTCACAGACAAGGATTGGAGATATGGGGGGAGGGGAGAGGACAGTGCAGTCACAGACAAGGATTGGAGATATGGGGGGAGGGGAGAGGACAGTGCGGTCACAGACAAGGATTGGAGATATGGGGGAGGGGAGAGGACAGTGCGGTCACAGACAAGGATTGGAGATATGGGGGGGGGGAGGGGAGAGGACAGTGCGGTCACAGACAAGGATTGGAGATATGGGGGAGGGGAGAGGACAGTGCGGTCACAGACAAGGATTGGAGATATGGGGGGAGGGGAGAGGACAGTGCAGTCACAGACAAGGATTGGAGATATGGGGGGAGGGGAGAGGACAGTGCGGTCACAGACAAGGATTGGAGATATGGGGGGGGGAGGGGGAGAGGACAGTGCGGTCACAGACAAGGATTGGGATATGGGGGGAGGGGAGAGGACAGTGCGGTCACAGACAAGGATTGGAGATATGGGGGGAGGGGAGAGGACAGTGCGGTCACAGACAAGGATTGGAGATATGGGGGGGAGGGGAGAGGACAGTGCGGTCACAGACAAGGATTGGAGATATGGGGGGGAGGGGAGAGGACAGTGCGGTCACAGACAAGGATTGGAGATATGGGGGGGGGAGGGGAGAGGACAGTGCAGTCACAGACAAGGATTGGAGATATGGGGGGGGAGGGGAGAGGACAGTGCAGTCACAGACAAGGATTGGAGATATGGGGGGGGGAGGGGAGAGGACAGTGCAGTCACAGACAAGGATTGGAGATATGGGGGGGAGGGGAGAGGACAGTGCGGTCACAGACAAGGATTGGAGATATGGGGGGGGGGGGGAGAGGACAGTGCGGTCACAGACAAGGATTGGAGATATGGGGGGGGGAGAGGACAGTGCGGTCACAGACAAGGATTGGAGATATGGGGGGGAGGGGAGAGGACAGTGCGGTCACAGACAAGGATTGGAGATATGGGGGGAGGGGAGGACAGTGCGGTCACAGACAAGGATTGGAGATATGGGGGGAGGGGAGAGGACAGTGCGGTCACAGACAAGGATTGGAGATATGGGGGGGGGAGGGGAGAGGACAGTGCGGTCACAGACAAGGATTGGAGATATGGGGGAGGGGAGAGGACAGTGCAGTCACAGACAAGGATTGGAGATATGGGGGGAGGGGAGAGGACAGTGCAGTCACAGACAAGGATTGGAGATATGGGGGGGAGGGGAGAGGACAGTGCAGTCACAGACAAGGATTGGAGATATGGGGGGGAGGGGAGAGGACAGTGCAGTCACAGACAAGGATTGGAGATATGGGGGGGAGGGGAGAGGACAGTGCAGTCACAGACAAGGATTGGAGATATGGGGGAGGGGAGAGGACAGTGCGGTCACAGACAAGGATTGGAGATATGGGGGGGAGGGGAGAGGACAGTGCAGTCACAGACAAGGATTGGAGATATGGGGGAGGGGAGAGGACAGTGCGGTCACAGACAAGGATTGGAGATATGGGGGGAGGGAGAGGACAGTGCGGTCACAGACAAGGATTGGAGATATGGGGGGAGGGGAGAGGACAGTGCAGTCACAGACAAGGATTGGAGATATGGGGGGGGGAGGGGAGAGGACAGTGCGGTCACAGACAAGGATTGGAGATATGGGGGGGGGGAGAGGACAGTGCAGTCACAGACAAGGATTGGAGATATGGGGGGGGGAGGGGAGAGGACAGTGCGGTCACAGACAAGGATTGGAGATATGGGGGGAGGGGAGAGGACAGTGCGGTCACAGACAAGGATTGGAGATATGGGGGAGGGGAGAGGACAGTGCGGGTCACAGACAAGGATTGGAGATATGGGGGGGGGGAGGGGAGAGGACAGTGCGGTCACAGACAAGGATTGGAGATATGGGGGGGAGGGGAGAGGACAGTGCGGTCACAGACAAGGATTGGAGATATGGGGGAGGGGGAGAGGACAGTGCGGTCACAGACAAGGATTGGAGATATGGGGGGGGGAGGGGAGAGGACAGTGCGGTCACAGACAAGGATTGGAGATATGGGGGGGGGGAGGGGAGAGGACAGTGCGGTCACAGACAAGGATTGGAGATATGGGGGGGGGAGGGGAGAGGACAGTGCGGTCACAGACAAGGATTGGAGATATGGGGGGAGGGGAGAGGACAGTGCGGTCACAGACAAGGATTGGAGATATGGGGGAGGGGAGAGGACAGTGCGGTCACAGACAAGGATTGGAGATATGGGGGGGGGGGGAGAGGACAGTGCGGTCACAGACAAGGATTGGAGATATGGGGGAGGGGAGAGGACAGTGCGGTCACAGACAAGGATTGGAGATATGGGGGAGGGGGAGAGGACAGTGCAGTCACAGACAAGGATTGGAGATATGGGGGAGGGGAGAGGACAGTGCGGTCACAGACAAGGATTGGAGATATGGGGGAGGGGAGAGGACAGTGCGGTCACAGACAAGGATTGGAGATATGGGGGAGGGGAGAGGACAGTGCGGTCACAGACAAGGATTGGAGATATGGGGGAGGGGAGAGGACAGTGCGGTCACAGACAAGGATTGGAGATATGGGGGGAGGGGAGAGGACAGTGCGGTCACAGACAAGGATTGGAGATATGGGGGGAGGGGAGAGGACAGTGCGGTCACAGACAAGGATTGGAGATATGGGGGAGGGGAGAGGACAGTGCGGTCACAGACAAGGATTGGAGATATGGGGGAGGGGAGAGGACAGTGCAGTCACAGACAAGGATTGGAGATATGGGGGGGGAGGGGAGAGGACAGTGCGGTCACAGACAAGGATTGGAGATATGGGGGAGGGGAGAGGACAGTGCGGTCACAGACAAGGATTGGAGATATGGGGGAGGGGAGAGGACAGTGCGGTCACAGACAAGGATTGGAGATATGGGGGGGGGAGGGAGAGGACAGTGCGGTCACAGACAAGGATTGGAGATATGGGGGGGAGGGGGGGAGAGGACAGTGCGGTCACAGACAAGGATTGGAGATATGGGGGGGGGAGGGGAGAGGACAGTGCGGTCACAGACAAGGATTGGAGATATGGGGGGAGGGGAGAGGACAGTGCGGTCACAGACAAGGATTGGAGATATGGGGGAGGGGAGAGGACAGTGCGGTCACAGACAAGGATTGGAGATATGGGGGGAGGGGAGAGGACAGTGCAGTCACAGACAAGGATTGGAGATATGGGGGAGGGGAGAGGACAGTGCGGTCACAGACAAGGATTGGAGATATGGGGGAGGGGAGAGGACAGTGCGGTCACAGACAAGGATTGGAGATATGGGGGGAGGGGAGAGGACAGTGCGGTCACAGACAAGGATTGGAGATATGGGGGGGGAGGGGAGAGGACAGTGCGGTCACAGACAAGGATTGGAGATATGGGGGGAGGGGAGAGGACAGTGCGGTCACAGACAAGGATTGGAGATATGGGGGAGGGGAGAGGACAGTGCGGTCACAGACAAGGATTGGAGATATGGGGGAGGGGAGAGGACAGTGCGGTCACAGACAAGGATTGGAGATATGGGGGGGGGAGGGGAGAGGACAGTGCGGTCACAGACAAGGATTGGAGATATGGGGGAGGGGAGAGGACAGTGCGGTCACAGACAAGGATTGGAGATATGGGGGGGGGGGAGAGGACAGTGCGGTCACAGACAAGGATTGGAGATATGGGGGGGAGGGGAGAGGACAGTGCGGTCACAGACAAGGATTGGAGATATGGGGGAGGGGAGAGGACAGTGCGGTCACAGACAAGGATTGGAGATATGGGGGGAGGGGAGAGGACAGTGCGGTCACAGACAAGGATTGGAGATATGGGGGGAGGGGAGAGGACAGTGCGGTCACAGACAAGGATTGGGGATATGGGGGAGGGGAGAGGACAGTGCAGTCACAGACAAGGATTGGAGATATGGGGGGGGAGGGGAGAGGACAGTGCGGTCACAGACAAGGATTGGAGATATGGGGGGGGAGGGGAGAGGACAGTGCGGTCACAGACAAGGATTGGAGATATGGGGGAGGGGAGAGGACAGTGCAGTCACAGACAAGGATTGGAGATATGGGGGGAGGGGAGAGGACAGTGCGGTCACAGACAAGGATTGGAGATATGGGGGAGGGGAGAGGACAGTGCAGTCACAGACAAGGATTGGAGATATGGGGGGGGAGGGGAGAGGACAGTGCGGTCACAGACAAGGATTGGAGATATGGGGGAGGGGAGAGGACAGTGCAGTCACAGACAAGGATTGGAGATATGGGGGGAGGGGAGAGGACAGTGCGGTCACAGACAAGGATTGGAGATATGGGGGGAGGGGAGAGGACAGTGCGGTCACAGACAAGGATTGGAGATATGGGGGAGGGGAGAGGACAGTGCAGTCACAGACAAGGATTGGAGATATGGGGGGGAGGGGAGAGGACAGTGCGGTCACAGACAAGGATTGGAGATATGGGGGAGGGGAGAGGACAGTGCGGTCACAGACAAGGATTGGAGATATGGGGGGAGGGGAGAGGACAGTGCGGTCACAGACAAGGATTGGAGATATGGGGGGGGGAGGGGAGAGGACAGTGCGGTCACAGACAAGGATTGGAGATATGGGGGGGGGAGGGGAGAGGACAGTGCGGTCACAGACAAGGATTGGAGATATGGGGGGGAGGGGAGAGGACAGTGCGGTCACAGACAAGGATTGGAGATATGGGGGGAGGGGAGAGGACAGTGCGGTCACAGACAAGGATTGGAGATATGGGGGAGGGGAGAGGACAGTGCGGTCACAGACAAGGATTGGAGATATGGGGGGAGGGGAGAGGACAGTGCGGTCACAGACAAGGATTGGAGATATGGGGGGGGAGGGGAGAGGACAGTGCAGTCACAGACAAGGATTGGAGATATGGGGGAGGGGAGAGGACAGTGCGGTCACAGACAAGGATTGGAGATATGGGGGAGGGGAGAGGACAGTGCGGTCACAGACAAGGATTGGAGATATGGGGGAGGGGAGAGGACAGTGCGGTCACAGACAAGGATTGGAGATATGGGGGGAGGGGAGAGGACAGTGCGGTCACAGACAAGGATTGGAGATATGGGGGGAGGGGAGAGGACAGTGCGGTCACAGACAAGGATTGGAGATATGGGGGAGGGGAGAGGACAGTGCGGTCACAGACAAGGATTGGAGATATGGGGGAGGGGAGAGGACAGTGCGGTCACAGACAAGGATTGGAGATATGGGGGGGGGAGGGGAGAGGACAGTGCGGTCACAGACAAGGATTGGAGATATGGGGGAGGGGAGAGGACAGTGCGGTCACAGACAAGGATTGGAGATATGGGGGGGGGGAGAGGACAGTGCGGTCACAGACAAGGATTGGAGATATGGGGGGGAGGGGAGAGGACAGTGCGGTCACAGACAAGGATTGGAGATATGGGGGAGGGGAGAGGACAGTGCGGTCACAGACAAGGATTGGAGATATGGGGGAGGGGAGAGGACAGTGCGGTCACAGACAAGGATTGGAGATATGGGGGGAGGGGTGGAAGTGGGGTGTGCAGCAGGAAATGTCTCCCCCGGGGGCAGCACTTTATCCTGATGGTTGGAGGTGGGCGGAGTCTCACATTGATCTGTATGTCTGCAGGGGGAGGATGACCCAGATATCCCCCATCAATAATAACACGGGGGAGGGGAGGCAGGAAATGGAGGGGCACCTTGGACACGGCTGAGGGCAGATAGAAGGGGGAATTCCTCTATATAGATAATATAAAGGAGAACTCCGCCACACACACTTCCTACAAACTGGGGGTGTAAAGGTGGTGGGCTAGTCATGGAGGTGTGGGGTAGTTGTAGAGCTGGTGAGCTCTCCTCTGATCTCTATGCTCTCCTCTGATCTCTATACTCTCCTCTGATCTCTATGCTCTCCTCTGATCTCTATACTCTCCTCTGATCTCTATACTCTCCTCTGATCTCTATACTCTCCTCTGATCTCTATACTCTCCTCTGATCTCTATGCTCTCCTCTGATCTCTATACTCTCCTCTGATCTCTATGCTCTCCTCTGATCTCTATGGTCTCCTCTGATCTCTATACTCTCCTCTGATCTCTATACTCTCCTCTGATCTCTATGCTCTCCTCTGATCTCTATACTCTCCTCTGATCTCTATGCTCTCCTCTGATCTCTATGCTCTCCTCTGATCTCTATACTCTCCTCTGATCTCTATACTCTCCTCTGATCTCTATGGTCTCCTCTGATCTCTATACTCTCCTCTGATCTCTATACTCTCCTCTGATCTCTATGCTCTCCTCTGATCTCTATACTCTCCTCTGATCTCTATGCTCTCCTCTGATCTCTATGCTCTCCTCTGATCTCTATACTCTCCTCTGATCTCTATACTCTCCTCTGATCTCTATACTCTCCTCTGATCTCTATACTCTCCTCTGATCTCTATGCTCTCCTCTGATCTCTATGCTCTCCTCTGATCTCTATGGTCTCCTCTGATCTCTATACTCTCCTCTGATCTCTATGCTCTCCTCTGATCTCTATGCTCTCCTCTGATCTCTATGCTCTCCTCTGATCTCTATACTCTCCTCTGATCTCTATGCTCTCCTCTGATCTCTATACTCTCCTCTGATCTCTATACTCTCCTCTGATCTCTATACTCTCCTCTGATCTCTATACTCTCCTCTGATCTCTATGCTCTCCTCTGATCTCTATGGTCTCCTCTGATCTCTATACTCTCCTCTGATCTCTATGCTCTCCTCTGATCTCTATACTCTCCTCTGATCTCTATACTCTCCTCTGATCTCTATGCTCTCCTCTGATCTCTATGCTCTCCTCTGATCTCTATGGTCTCCTCTGATCTCTATGGTCTCCCCTGATCTCTATGGTCTCCTCTGATCTCTATGGTCTCCTCTGATCTCTATACTCTCCTCTGATCTCTATGCTCTCCTCTGATCTCTATACTCTCCTCTGATCTCTATACTCTCCTCTGATCTCTATACTCTCCTCTGATCTCTATGGTCTCCTCTGATCTCTATGCTCTCCTCTGATCTCTATACTCTCCTCTGATCTCTATGCTCTCCTCTGATCTCTATACTCTCCTCTGATCTCTATGCTCTCCTCTGATCTCTATACTCTCCTCTGATCTCTATGGTCTCCTCTGATCTCTATACTCTCCTCTGATCTCTATGCTCTCCTCTGATCTCTATGGTCTCCTCTGATCTCTATGCTCTCCTCTCATCTCTATACTCTCCTCTGATCTCTATACTCTCCTCTGATCTCTATACTCTCCTCTGATCTCTATGGTCTCCTCTGATCTCTATGCTCTCCTCTGATCTCTATGGTCTCCTCTGATCTCTATACTCTCCTCTGATCTCTATACTCTCCTCTGATCTCTATACTCTCCTCTGATCTCTATACTCTCCTCTGATCTCTATACTCTCCTCTGATCTCTATGGTCTCCTCTGATCTCTATGGTCTCCTCTGATCTCTATGGTCTCCTGTGATCTCTATGGTCTCCTCTGATCTCTATACTCTCCTCTGATCTCTATGCTCTC
This sequence comes from Lithobates pipiens, assembly GCF_037356315.1. Lineage (NCBI taxonomy): Eukaryota > Metazoa > Chordata > Amphibia > Anura > Ranidae > Lithobates > Lithobates pipiens. The sequence goes on along the minus strand of NW_027507730.1, from coordinate 93,079 downwards.
CTCTGATCTCTATGGTCTCCTCTGATCTCTATGCTCTCCTATGATCTCTATGCTCTCCTCTGATCTCTATGGTCTCCTCTGATCTCTATACTCTCCTCTGATCTCTATACTCTCCTCTGATCTCTATGGTCTCCTCTGATCTCTATGCTCTCCTCTGATCTCTATACTCTCCTCTGATCTCTATGGTCTCCTCTGATCTCTATGCTCTCCTCTGATCTCTATGGTCTCATCTGATCTCTATGGTCTCCTCTGATCTCTATACTCTCCTCTGATCTCTATGCTCTCCTCTGATCTCTATACTCTCCTCTGATCTCTATGCTCTCCTCTGATCTCTATGCTCTCCTCTGATCTCTATACTCTCCTCTGATCTCTATGGTCTCCTCTGATCTCTATACTCTCCTCTGATCTCTATACTCTCCTCTGATCTCTATGGTCTCCTCTGATCTCTATACTCTCCTCTGATCTCTATACTCTCCTCTGATCTCTATGGTCTCCTCTGATCTCTATGGTCTCCTCTGATCTCTATGCTCTCCTCTGATCTCTATACTCTCCTCTGATCTCTATACTCTCCTCTGATCTCTATGGTCTCCTCTGATCTCTATGGTCTCCTCTGATCTCTATACTCTCCTCTGATCTCTATGGTCTCCTCTGATCTCTATGCTCTCCTCTGATCTCTATGGTCTCCTCTGATCTCTATGCTCTCCTCTGATCTCCATACTCTCCTCTGATCTCTATGGTCTCCTCTGATCTCTATGCTCTCCTCTGATCTCTATGGTCTCCTCTGATCTCTATACTCTCCTCTGATCTCTATGGTCTCCTCTGATCTCTATGGTCTCCTCTGATCTCTATGCTCTCCTATGATCTCTATGCTCTCCTCTGATCTCTATACTCTCCTCTGATCTCTATACTCTCCTCTGATCTCTATACTCTCCTCTGATCTCTATGGTCTCCTCTGATCTCTATGCTCTCCTCTGATCTCTATGGTCTCCTCTGATCTCTATGCTCTCCTCTGATCTCTATACTCTCCTCTGATCTCTATGGTCTCCTATGATCTCTATGCTCTCCTCTGATCTCTATACTCTCCTCTGATCTCTATACTCTCCTCTGATCTCTATGCTCTCCTCTGATCTCTATACTCTCCTCTGATCTCTATACTCTCCTCTGATCTCTATGCTCTCCTCTGATCTCTATACTCTCCTCTGATCTCTATGCTCTCCTCTGATCTCTATGGTCTCCTCTGATCTCTATGGTCTCCTCTGATCTCTATACTCTCCTCTGATCTCTATGGTCTCCTCTGATCTCTATGGTCTCCTCTGATCTCTATGCTCTCCTATGATCTCTATGCTCTCCTCTGATCTCTATACTCTCCTCTGATCTCTATACTCTCCTCTGATCTCTATACTCTCCTCTGATCTCTATGGTCTCCTCTGATCTCTATGCTCTCCTCTGATCTCTATACTCTCCTCTGATCTCTATGGTCTCCTCTGATCTCTATGGTCTCCTCTGATCTCTATGGTCTCCTCTGATCTCTATACTCTCCTCTGATCTCTATGCTCTCCTCTGATCTCTATGGTCTCCTCTGATCTCTATGCTCTCCTCTGATCTCTATACTCTCCTCTGATCTCTATGGTCTCCTCTGATCTCTATGCTCTCCTCTGATCTCTATGGTCTCCTCTGATCTCTATGCTCTCCTATGATCTCTATGCTCTCCTCTGATCTCTATGGTCTCCTCTGATCTCTATACTCTCCTCTGATCTCTATACTCTCCTCTGATCTCTATACTCTCCTCTGATCTCTATGGTCTCCTCTGATCTCTATGGTCTCCTCTGATCTCTATGCTCTCCTCTGATCTCTATACTCTCCTCTGATCTCTATGCTCTCCTCTGATCTCTATGCTCTCCTCTGATCTCTATACTCTCCTCTGATCTCTATACTCTCCTCTGATCTCTATGGTCCCCTCTGATCTCTATGCTCTCCTGTGATCTCTATGCTCTCCTCTGATCTCTATACTCTCCTCTGATCTCTATGCTCTCCTCTGATCTCTATGCTCTCCTCTGATCTCTATACTCTCCTCTGATCTCTATACTCTCCTCTGATCTCTATGGTCTCCTCTGATCTCTATGCTCTCCTGTGATCTCTAAGCTCTCATGTAATCTCTAAGGTCTCCTCTGATCTCTATGGTCTCCTCTGATCTCTATGGTCTTCTCTGATCTCTATGGTCTCCTCTGATCTCTATGGTCTCCTCTGATCTCTATGCTCTCCTCTGATCTCTATGGTCTCCTCTGATCTCTATGCTCTCCTCTGATCTCTATGCTCTCCTCTGATCTCTATGCTCTCCTCTGATTCTATGCTCTCCTCTGATCTCTATGCTCTCCTCTGATCTCTATGGTCTCCTCTGATCTCTATGCTCTCCTCTGATCTCTATGGTCTCCTCTGATCTCTATGCTCTCCTCTGATCTCTATGCTCTCCTCTGATCTCTATGCTCTCCTCTGATCTCTATGCTCCCCTCTGATCTCTATGCTCTCCTCTGATCTCTATACTCTCCTCTGATCTCTATACTCTCCTCTGATCTCTATACTCTCCTCTGATCTCTATACTCTCCTCTGATCTCTATGGTCTCCTCTGATCTCTATGCTCTCCTCTGATCTCTATGGTCTCCTCTGATCTCTATGGTCTCCTCTGATCTCTATGCTCTCCTCTGATCTCTATGGTCTCCTCTGATCTCTATGCTCTCCTCTGATCTCTATGCTCTCCTCTGATCTCTATGCTCTCCTCTGATCTCTATGCTCTCCTCTGATCTCTATGGTCTCCTCTCATCTCTATGGTCTCCTCTGATTCTATGCTCTCCTCTGATCTCTATGCTCTCCTCTGATCTCTATGCTCTCCTCTGATTCTATGCTCTCCTCTGATCTCTATGCTCCCCTCTGATCTCTATGCTCTCCTCTGATCTCTATGCTCCCCTCTGATCTCTATGGTCTCCTCTCATCTCTATGGTCTCCTCTGATCTCTATGCTCTCCTCTGATTCTATGCTCTCCTCTGATCTCTATGCTCTCCTCTGATCTCTATACTCTCCTCTGATCTCTATACTCTCCTCTGATCTCTATGGTCTCCTCTGATCTCTATGGTCTCCTCTGATCTCTATGCTCTCCTCTGATCTCTATACTCTCCTCTGATCTCTATGCTCTCCTCTGATCTCTATGCTCTCCTCTGATCTCTATGGTCTCCTCTGATCTCTATGGTCTCCTCTGATCTCTATGCTCTCCTCTGATCTCTATACTCTCCTCTGATCTCTATGCTCTCCTCTGATCTCTATGCTCTCCTCTGATCTCTATACTCTCCTCTGATCTCTATGGTCTCCTCTGATCTCTATACTCTCCTCTGATCTCTATACTCTCCTCTGATCTCTATACTCTCCTCTGATCTCTATGCTCTCCTCTGATCTCTATGCTCTCCTCTGATCTCTATACTCTCCTCTGATCTCTATGCTCTCCTCTGATCTCTATGCTCTCCTCTGATCTCTATGCTCTCCTCTGATCTCTATACTCTCCTCTGATCTCTATGGTCTCCTCTGATCTCTATACTCTCCTCTGATCTCTATACTCTCCTCTGATCTCTATACTCTCCTCTGATCTCTATGCTCTCCTCTGATCTCTATGCTCTCCTCTGATCTCTATACTCTCCTCTGATCTCTATGCTCTCCTCTGATCTCTATGCTCCCCTCTGATCTCTATGGTCTCCTCTCATCTCTATGGTCTCCTCTGATCTCTATGCTCCCCTCTGATCTCTATGCTCCCCTCTGATCTCTATGCTCTCCTCTGATCCTCATGGCTTCCTCTGATCTCTATGCTCTCCTCTGATTCTATGCTCTCCTCTGATCTCTATGCTCTCCTCTGATCTCTATGCTCTCCTCTGATCTCTATGCTCTCCTCTGATCTCTATTCTCTCCTCTGATCCTCATGGCTTCCTATGATCTCTATACTCTCCTATGATCTCTATACTCTCCTACGATCTCTATACTCTTCCATGATCTCTATACGCTCTCCTGTGCTCTCTATGTCCTCCTCTGAGCACAGTGTCTGGGCTCACACATGAGCTGTATGATAATAGCAGTGTGAGTCATGTGACTAATGTCAGTCTGTGAGGTGGAGGAGGATGTTGGGTGTGATGAAGGAGGAGGATGTTGGGTGTGATGAAGGAGGAGGATGTTGGGTGTGATGAAGGGGGGGGATGTTGGGTGTGATGAAGGAGGAGGATGTTGGGTGTGATGAAGGAGGAGGATGTTGGGTGTGATGAAGGAGGAGGATGTTGGGTGTGATGAAGGAGGAGGATGTTGGGTGTGATGAAGGAGGAGGATGTTGGGTGTGATGGTGACAATTGCTGAGTGTTTACAGTAAAGCTTGTTGGAGGAGAGCGGTGGGGTGGGGAGGGGAGAGCTGGTGACATTGATTGTCCGGGAAAGTCCGGTCTTCATACACACTGAGGACACCAGAGGAGAAACATCCCCAACCTCCACTGCTGGGACCACCTACCTCCTACCAATCATCATATAGCCCATAATGTAGGTGGAGGGATTGTAGAATAGGCATAGAGCTGGTATTGTACTTCTAGAGCTGTATGGTAGTTATACTGCTGATATGGTAGTAAGTGAAGCTGCTGTGGTAGGAGTAGAGCTGATAGGGTAGTTGTAGAACTTCTAGAGAGGGATTCTGCCTTTAAAGGTAGTTATAGAGCTGTTCTGATAGTTGTTGTAGAACTGTGGGGTAATTGTAGAGATGTTAGGATAGTAACAGATAAGTCTGTGTGGGTCTGGCAGATTAGTTGTAGGGCTGTGGGGTCGTTGTAGGGTTGTGGTAGTAGGTGTACAGCTGTGGGGTAGTTGTTGGGTTGTGGTGGTATTTGTTGGGTTGTGGTGGTAGTTGTAGAGCCGTGGTGGTAGTTGTAGAGCCGCGGTGGTAGTTGTTGGGTTGTGGAGGTAGTTGTAGTATTGTGGAGGTAGTTGTAGAGTTTGTTTTTGTAGTAGTTGGGTTGTGGTTGTAGTTGTTGGGTTGTGCTGGTAGTGGTTGGGTTGTGGTGGTAGTTGTAGTGTTGTAGAGGTAGTTGTAGGGTTGTGGTTGTAGTTGTTGGGTTGTGGGGGTAGTTGTAGAGCCGTGGTGGTAGTTGTAGACCTGTGGTAGTAGTTGTTGGGTTTTGGTGATAGTTGTAGAACCGTGGTGGTAGTTGTAGATCCCTGGTGGTAGTTGTAGAGCTGTTGTGGTGGTAGTAGAGCCGTGGTGGTAGTTGTTGGGTTGTGGTGGTAGTTGTAAAGCCCTGGTGGTAGTTGTTGGGTTGTGGTGGTAGTTGTAAAGCCCTGGTGGTAGTTGTAAAGCCCTGGTGGTAGTTGTTGGGTTGTGGTGGTAGTTGTAGGGTTGTGTTGGTAGTTGTAAAGCCCTGGTGGTAGTTGTTGGGTTGTTGTGGTAGTTGTAGGGTTGTGGTGGTAGTTGTAGAGCCCTGGTGGTAGTTGTTGGGTTGTAGTGGTAGTTGTAGAGCCGTAGTGGTAGTTGTTGGGTTGTGGTGGTAGTTGTAGGGTTGTGGTGGTAATTGTAGAGCCCTGGTGGTAGTTGTTGGGTTGTGGTGGTAGTTGTAGAGCCGTGGTGGTAGTTGTTGGGTTGTGGTGGTAGTTGTAGAGCCGTGGTGGTAGTTGTTGGGTTATGGTGGTAGTTGTAGAGCCCTGGTGGTAGTTGTTAAGTTGTGGTGGTAGTTGTTGGGTTGTGGTGGTATTTGTAGAGCCGTGGTGATAGTTGTTGGGTTGTGGTGGTAGTTGTTGGGTTGTGGTGGTAGTTGTTGGGTTGTGGTGGTAGTTGTAGAGCCGTGGTGGTAGTTGTTGGGTTGTGGTGGTAGTTGTTGGGTTGTGGTGGTATTTGTAGAGCCGTGGTGATAGTTGTTGGGTTGTGGTGGTAGTTGTTGGGTTGTGGTGGTAGTTGTAGGGCCCTGGTGGTAGTTGTTGGGTTGTGGTGGTAGTTGTTGGGTTGTGGTGGTAGTTGTTGGGTTGTGGTGGTAGTTGTAGAGCCGTGGTGGTAGTTGTTGGGTTGTGGTGGTAGTTGTTGGGTTGTGGTGGTAGTTGTAGAGCCCTGGTGGTAGTTGTTGGGTTGTGGTGGTAGTTGTTGGGTTGTGGTGGTAGTTGTTGGGTTGTGGTGGTAGTTGTAGAGCCCTGGTGGTAGTTGTTTGGTTGTGGGGGTAGTTGTAGAGCCCTAGTGGTAGTTGTTGGGTTGTGGGGGTAGTTGTTGGGTTGTGGTGGTAGTTGTAGAGCCCTGGTGGTAGTTGTTGGGTTGTGGGGGTAGTTGTAGAGCCCTAGTGGTAGTTGTTGGGTTGTGGTGGTAGTTGTTGGGTTGTGGTGGTAGTTGTTGGGTTGTGGTGGTAGTTGTAGAGCCCTGGTGGTAGTTGTTTGGTTGTGGGGGTAGTTGTAGAGCCCTAGTGGTAGTTGTTGGGTTGTGGGGGTAGTTGTTGGGTTGTGGTGGTAGTTGTAGAGCCCTGGTGGTAGTTGTTGGGTTGTGGTGGTAGTTGTTGGGTTGTGGTGGTAGTTGTTGGGTTGTGGTGGTAGTTGTAGAGCCCTGGTGGTAGTTGTTGGGTTGTGGTGGTAGTTGTTGGGTTGTGGTGGTAGTTGTTGGGTTGTGGTGGTAGTTGTTGGGTTGTGGTGGTAGTTGTTGGGTTGTGGTGGTAGTAGAGCTGTGGTGGTAGCCTGTGTGGGTCTGGTGGGTTAGTTGTGGTGTGGGTACCGGCAGTGCAGTTGTCATGGTGATTACGGTGGTGATGGCGCTCATCCATGGCTGGTAGAGGATTGGTTGGATGGCCAGTCCGGGGTGATCAGTACTCCGGTGATGGTAGGTGAGTCGCTGTGTTGGGTCGATCTTCAGGAAGTGTTGGTGGGGGTATATGAACCCGGCAGGCGCTGAGATTGTGGGATCCTTCCTGGCACTTCGGTGATTATGGGGCTGGCAGAGCAGTGGCGGAGTTGGTAGAGTGATTGGCACTTTGGTATCGGGGGCGTCGGCTTCTTCTGGTTCTACACAGAGAGGACCCCGGAGGGGAGATGGAGAAGAAGACGAGGATCACTGAGGAGGAGCTCAACGACTTCCTTCACAACACGGTACTCACTCCTCCGTCTGTCTGTATATAGAGTATATATGCTCACCGGCCGCTTCATCTCGGGGGTCCCTCTTGCTAGCAGCGGGTTGGACCCCCTTTATTGGGTTCCCCTTTCTCCCGCCATTCTCTATAATCCCGAGAGATGATTGTGTGTGAAAATCCCAGAAATCCTCAGACCGGCCCGTCTGCCACCAACAACCAACCATGCCACCTTCAAAGTCACCCAGATCCTCTTTCTGATGTTCGGTTTGAACTTCAGCAAGTCGTCTTCACCACATCTAGATGCCTAAATGCATTGAGGGGCTGCCATGTGATTGGCTTATTAGCAATTTGTGTTGCCAAGCAATTGTACAGGCGTGAGTGTATATGGTGTATGTATATATGGAGTATATATATATATATATATAGGGTGTATATAGAGAAGTTTTATTTCACATGAGAAAAGAACGTGTTTCGTGGCTCAGGGTCACTTCATCAGGACTGAGAGACACAATATCATAGAAATCTGTTTAGGGAAACACAATGTGATCTGTCTGTGTGCTCAGCGAGCTTCATGGACCATCTTCTATATGATATGTAGCATTGGAGGCTGGTGGGTTTTGTTTTCAAGGGGGTGGCACCAACCACCCTCCGGTTGGCCGGGACCCCCCGACAACCCCTGCATATAGATTTGGGGCATTGGATGGGGAGGAGTAGAATACTTTAACAGTGACCTCATCTCATTGGACCTGATAGAATCTGATTAGATATGATTGGATCTAATGGGATGTGATTGGATCTAATGGGATGTGATTGGATCTAATAGGATGTGATTGGATCTGATTGGATCTAATAGGATGTGATTGGATCTAATAGGATGTGATCAGATCTGATTGGATCTAATAGGATGTGATCGGATGTGATTGGATCTAATAGGATGTGATTGGATCTGATTGGATCTAATAAGATGTGATTGGATCTGATTGGATCTAATAGGATGTGATTGGATCTAATAGGATGTGATCGGATGTGATTGGATCTAATAGGATCTGATTGGATGTGATCGGATCTGATTGGATCTAATAGGATGTGATTGGATCTAATAGGATGTGATTGGATCTAATAGGATGTGATCGGATGTGATTGGATCTAATAGGATGTGATTGGAACTGATTGGATCTAATAGGATGTGATCGGATGTGATTGGATCTAATAGGATGTGATCGGATGTGATTGGATCTAATAGGATCTGATTGGATCTAATAGGATGTGATTGGATCTAATAGGATGTGATTGGATCTAATAGGATGTGATTGGATCTGATTGGATCTAATAGGATGTGATTGGATCTAATAGGATGTGATCGGATGTGATTGGATCTAATAGGATGTGATTGGAACTGATTGGATCTAATAGGATGTGATCGGATGTGATTGGATCTAATAGGATGTGATCGGATGTGATTGGATCTAATAGGATGTGATCAGATCTGATTGGATCTAATAGGATGTGATTGGATCTGATTGGATCTAATAGGATGTGATTGGATCTAATAGGATGTGATTGGATCTGATTGGATCTAATAGGATGTGATTGGAACTGATTGGATCTAATAGGATGTGATTGGATGTGATCGGATGTGATTGGATCTAATAGGATGTGATCGGATGTGATTGGATCTAATAGGATCTGATTGGATCTAATAGGATCTGATTGGATCTAATAGGATGTGATTGGAACTGATTGGATCTAATAGGATGTGATCGGATGTGATTGGATCTAATAGGATGTGATTGGATCTAATAGGATGTGATTGGATCTAATAGGATCTGATTGGATCTAATAGGATGTGATTGGAACTGATTGGATCTAATAGGATGTGATTGGATGTGATCGGATGTGATTGGATCTAATAGGATGTGATCGGATGTGATTGGATCTAATAGGATCTGATTGGATCTAATAGGATCTGATTGGATCTAATAGGATCTGATTGGATCTAATAGGATGTGATTGGAACTGATTGGATCTAATAGGATGTGATCGGATCTGATTGGATCTAATAGGATGTGATCGGATGTGATTGGATCTAATAGGATGTGATTGGATCTAATAGGATGTGATCAGATCTGATTGGATCTAATAGGATGTGATTGGATCTAATAGGATGTGATTGGAACTGATTGGATCTAATAGGATGTGATTGGATCTAATAGGATGTGATCGGATGTGATTGGATCTAATAGGATCTGATTGGATGTGATCAGATCTGATTGGATCTAATAGGATGTGATTGGATCTAATAGGATGTGATTGGATCTAATAGGATGTGATCGGATGTGATTGGATCTAATAGGATGTGATTGGAACTGATTGGATCTAATAGGATGTGATTGGATCTAATAGGATGTGATCGGATGTGATTGGATCTAATAGGATGTGATCGGATGTGATTGGATCTAATAGGATCTGATTGGATCTAATAGGATGTGATTGGATCTAATAGGATGTGATTGGATCTAATAGGATGTGATTGGATCTAATAGGATGTGATTGGATCTGATTGGATCTAATAGGATGTGATTGGATCTAATAGGATGTGATCGGATGTGATTGGATCTAATAGGATGTGATTGGAACTGATTGGATCTAATAGGATGTGATCGGATGTGATTGGATCTAATAGGATGTGATCGGATGTGATTGGATCTAATAGGATGTGATCAGATCTGATTGGATCTAATAGGATGTGATTGGATCTGATTGGATCTAATAGGATGTGATTGGATCTAATAGGATGTGATTGGATCTTATTGGATCTAATAGGATGTGATTGGAACTGATTGGATCTAATAGGATGTGATTGGATGTGATCGGATGTGATTGGATCTAATAGGATGTGATCGGATGTGATTGGATCTAATAGGATCTGATTGGATCTAATAGGATCTGATTGGATCTAATAGGATCTGATTGGATCTAATAGGATGTGATTGGAACTTATTGGATCTAATAGGATGTGATCGGATGTGATTGGATCTAATGGGATGTGATTGGATCTAATGGGATGTGATTGGATCTAATGGGATGTGATTGGATCTAATGGGATGTGATTGGATCTAATAGGATGTGATTGGATCTAATAGGATGTGATTGGATCTGATTGGATCTAATAGGATGTGATTGGATCTGATTGGATCTAATAGGATCTGATTGGATCTAATAGGATGTGATCGGATGTGATTGGATCTAATAGGATGTGATCGGATGTGATTGGATCTAATAGGATGTGATCAGATCTGATTGGATCTAATAGGATGTGATTGGATCTAATAGGATCTGATTGGATCTAATAGGATGTGATTGGATCTAATAGGATGTGATTGGAACTGATTGGATCTAATAGGATGTGATCGGATGTGATTGGATCTAATGGGATGTGATTGGATCTAATGGGATGTGATTGGATCTAATAGGATGTGAGTGGATCTAATAGGATGTGATTGGAACTGATTGGATCTAATAGGATGTGATCGGATCTGATTGGATCTAATAGGATGTGATCGGATGTGATTGGATCTAATAGGATGTGATTGGATCTAATAGGATGTGATCAGATCTGATTGGATCTAATAGGATCTGATTGGATGTGATCGGATCTGATTGGATCTAATAGGATGTGATTGGATCTAATAGGATGTGATTGGAACTGATTGGCTCTAATAGGATGTGATTGGATCTAATAGGATGTGATCGGATGTGATTGGATCTAATAGGATCTGATTGGATGTGATCGGATCTGATTGGATCTAATAGGATGTGATTGGATCTAATAGGATGTGATTGGATCTAATAGGATGTGATTGGAACTGATTGGATCTAATAGGATGTGATTGGATCTAATAGGATGTGATCGGATGTGATTGGATCTAATAGGATGTGATCGGATGTGATTGGATCTAATAGGATGTGATTGGATCTAATAGGATGTGATCGGATGTGATTGGATCTAATAGGATGTGATTGGAACTGATTGGATCTAATAGGATGTGATCGGATGTGATTGGATCTAATAGGATGTGATCGGATGTGATTGGATCTAATAGGATGTGATCAGATCTGATTGGATCTAATAGGATGTGATTGGATCTGATTGGATCTAATAGGATGTGATTGGATCTAATAGGATGTGATTGGATCTGATTGGATCTAATAGGATGTGATTGGAACTGATTGGATCTAATAGGATGTGATTGGATGTGATCGGATGTGATTGGATCTAATAGGATGTGATCGGATGTGATTGGATCTAATAGGATCTGATTGGATCTAATAGGATCTGATTGGATCTAATAGGATCTGATGGGATCTAATAGGATGTGATTGGAACTGATTGGATCTAATAGGATGTGATCGGATGTGATTGGATCTAATGGGATGTGATTGGATCTAATGGGATGTGATTGGATCTAATGGGATGTGATTGGATCTAATGGGATGTGATTGGATCTAATAGGATGTGATTGGATCTGATTGGATCTAATAGGATGTGATTGGATCTGATTGGATCTAATAGGATCTGATTGGATCTAATAGGATGTGATTGGATCTAATAGGATGTGATCGGATGTGATTGGATCTAATAGGATGTGATCAGATCTGATTGGATCTAATAGGATGTGATTGGATCTAATAGGATCTGATTGGATCTAATAGGATGTGATTGGATCTAATAGGATGTGATTGGAACTGATTGGATCTAATAGGATGTGATCGGATGTGATTGGATCTAATGGGATGTGATTGGATCTAATGGGATGTGATTGGATCTAATAGGATGTGAGTGGATCTAATAGGATGTGATTGGATCTGATTGGATCTAATAGGATGTGATTGGATCTGATTGGATCTAATAGGATGTGATCGGATGTGATTGGATCTAATAGGATGTGATCGGATGTGATTGGATCTAATAGGATGTGATCAGATCTGATTGGATCTAATAGGATGTGATTGGATCTGATTGGATCTAATAGGATGTGATTGGATCTGATTGGATCTAATAGGATGTGATTGGAACTGATTGGATCTAATAGGATGTGATTGGATGTGATCGGATGTGATTGGATCTAATAGGATGTGATCGGATGTGATTGGATCTAATAGGATCTGATTGGATCTAATAGGATCTGATTGGATCTAATAGGATCTGATTGGATCTAATAGGATGTGATTGGAACTGATTGGATCTAATAGGATGTGATCGGATGTGATTGGATCTAATAGGATGTGATTGGATCTAATAGGATGTGATTGGATCTAATAGGATGTGATTGGAACTGATTGGATCTAATAGGATGTGATCGGATCTGATTGGATCTAATAGGATGTGATCGGATGTGATTGGATCTAATAGGATGTGATTGGATCTAATAGGATGTGATCAGATCTGATTGGATCTAATAGGATCTGATTGGATGTGATCGGATCTGATTGGATCTAATAGGATGTGATTGGATCTAATAGGATGTGATTGGAACTGATTGGATCTAATAGGATGTGATTGGATCTAATAGGATGTGTTCGGATGTGATTGGATCTAATAGGATCTGATTGGATGTGATCGGATCTGATTGGATCTAATAGGATGTGATTGGATCTAATAGGATGTGATTGGATCTAATAGGATGTGATCGGATGTGATTGGATCTAATAGGATGTGATTGGAACTGATTGGATCTAATAGGATGTGATTGGATCTAATAGGATGTGATCGGATGTGATTGGATCTAATAGGATGTGATCGGATGTGATTGGATCTAATAGGATGTGATCAGATCTGATTGGATCTAATAGGATGTGATTGGATCTGATTGGATCTAATAGGATGTGATTGGATCTAATAGGATGTGATTGGATCTGATTGGATCTAATAGGATGTGATTGGAACTGATTGGATCTAATAGGATGTGATTGGATGTGATCGGATGTGATTGGATCTAATAGGATGTGATCGGATGTGATTGGATCTAATAGGATCTGATTGGATCTAATAGGATCTGATTGGATCTAATAGGATCTGATTGGATCTAATAGGATGTGATTGGAACTGATTGGATCTAATAGGATGTGATCGGATGTGATTGGATCTAATAGGATGTGATTGGATCTAATAGGATGTGATTGGATCTAATAGGATGTGATTGGAACTGATTGGATCTAATAGGATGTGATCGGATCTGATTGGATCTAATAGGATGTGATCGGATGTGATTGGATCTAATAGGATGTGATTGGATCTAATAGGATGTGATCAGATCTGATTGGATCTAATAGGATCTGATTGGATGTGATCGGATCTGATTGGATCTAATAGGATGTGATTGGATCTAATAGGATGTGAATGGAACTGATTGGATCTAATAGGATGTGATTGGATCTAATAGGATGTGATCGGATGTGATTGGATCTAATAGGATCTGATTGGATGTGATCGGATCTGATTGGATCTAATAGGATGTGATTGGATCTAATAGGATGTGATTGGATCTAATAGGATGTGATCGGATGTGATTGGATCTAATAGGATGTGATTGGAACTGATTGGATCTAATAGGATGTGATTGGATCTAATAGGATGTGATCGGATGTGATTGGATCTAATAGGATGTGATCGGATGTGATTGGATCTAATAGGATCTGATTGGATCTAATAGGATGTGATTGGATCTAATAGGATGTGATTGGATCTAATAGGATGTGATTGGATCTGATTGGATCTAATAGGATGTGATTGGATCTAATAGGATGTGATCGGATGTGATTGGATCTAATAGGATGTGATTGGAACTGATTGGATCTAATAGGATGTGATCGGATGTGATTGGATCTAATAGGATGTGATCGGATGTGATTGGATCTAATAGGATGTGATCAGATCTGATTGGATCTAATAGGATGTGATTGGATCTGATTGGATCTAATAGGATGTGATTGGATCTAATAGGATGTGATTGGATCTGATTGGATCTAATAGGATGTGATTGGAACTGATTGGATCTAATAGGATGTGATTGGATGTGATCGGATGTGATTGGATCTAATAGGATGTGATCGGATGTGATTGGATCTAATAGGATCTGATTGGATCTAATAGGATCTGATTGGATCTAATAGGATCTGATTGGATCTAATAGGATGTGATTGGAACTGATTGGATCTAATAGGATGTGATCGGATGTGATTGGATCTAATGGGATGTGATTGGATCTAATGGGATGTGATTGGATCTAATGGGATGTGATTGGATCTAATGGGATGTGATTGGATCTAATAGGATGTGATTGGATCTAATAGGATGTGATTGGATCTGATTGGATCTAATAGGATGTGATTGGATCTGATTGGATCTAATAGGATCTGATTGGATCTAATAGGATGTGATCGGATGTGATTGGATCTAATAGGATGTGATCGGATGTGATTGGATCTAATAGGATGTGATCAGATCTGATTGGATCTAATAGGATGTGATTGGATCTAATAGGATCTGATTGGATCTAATAGGATGTGATTGGATCTAATAGGATGTGATTGGAACTGATTGGATCTAATAGGATGTGATCGGATGTGATTGGATCTAATGGGATGTGATTGGATCTAATGGGATGTGATTGGATCTAATAGGATGTGAGTGGATCTAATAGGATGTGATTGGAACTGATTGGATCTAATAGGATGTGATCGGATCTGATTGGATCTAATAGGATGTGATCGGATGTGATTGGATCTAATAGGATGTGATTGGATCTAATAGGATGTGATCAGATCTGATTGGATCTAATAGGATCTGATTGGATGTGATCGGATCTGATTGGATCTAATAGGATGTGATTGGATCTAATAGGATGTGATTGGAACTGATTGGCTCTAATAGGATGTGATTGGATCTAATAGGATGTGATCGGATGTGATTGGATCTAATAGGATCTGATTGGATGTGATCGGATCTGATTGGATCTAATAGGATGTGATTGGATCTAATAGGATGTGATTGGATCTAATAGGATGTGATCGGATGTGATTGGATCTAATAGGATGTGATTGGAACTGATTGGATCTAATAGGATGTGATTGGATCTAATAGGATGTGATCGGATGTGATTGGATCTAATAGGATGTGATCGGATGTGATTGGATCTAATAGGATGTGATTGGATCTAATAGGATGTGATCGGATGTGATTGGATCTAATAGGATGTGATTGGAACTGATTGGATCTAATAGGATGTGATCGGATGTGATTGGATCTAATAGGATGTGATCGGATGTGATTGGATCTAATAGGATGTGATCAGATCTGATTTGATCTAATAGGATGTGATTGGATCTGATTGGATCTAATAGGATGTGATTGGATCTGATTGGATCTAATAGGATGTGATTGGAACTGATTGGATCTAATAGGATGTGATTGGATGTGATCGGATGTGATTGGATCTAATAGGATGTGATCGGATGTGATTGGATCTAATAGGATCTGATTGGATCTAATAGGATCTGATTGGATCTAATAGGATCTGATTGGATCTAATAGGATGTGATTGGAACTGATTGGATCTAATAGGATGTGATTGGATCTAATGGGATGTGATTGGATCTAATGGGATGTGATTGGATCTAATGGGATGTGATTGGATCTAATGGGATGTGATTGGATCTAATAGGATGTGATTGGATCTAATAGGATGTGATTGGATCTGATTGGATCTAATAGGATGTGATTGGATCTGATTGGATCTAATAGGATCTGATTGGATCTAATAGGATGTGATCGGATGTGATTGGATCTAATAGGATGTGATCGGATGTGATTGGATCTAATAGGATGTGATCAGATCTGATTGGATCTAATAGGATGTGATTGGATCTAATAGGATCTGATTGGATCTAATAGGATGTGATTGGATCTAATAGGATGTGATTGGAACTGATTGGATCTAATAGGATGTGATCGGATGTGATTGGATCTAATGGGATGTGATTGGATCTAATGGGATGTGATTGGATCTAATAGGATGTGAGTGGATCTAATAGGATGTGATTGGAACTGATTGGATCTAATAGGATGTGATCGGATCTGATTGGATCTAATAGGATGTGATCGGATGTGATTGGATCTAATAGGATGTGATTGGATCTAATAGGATGTGATCAGATCTGATTGGATCTAATAGGATCTGATTGGATGTGATCGGATCTGATTGGATCTAATAGGATGTGATTGGATCTAATAGGATGTGATTGGAACTGATTGGCTCTAATAGGATGTGATTGGATCTAATAGGATGTGATCGGATGTGATTGGATCTAATAGGATCTGATTGGATGTGATCGGATCTGATTGGATCTAATAGGATGTGATTGGATCTAATAGGATGTGATCGGATGTGATTGGATCTAATAGGATGTGATTGGAACTGATTGGATCTAATAGGATGTGATTGGATCTAATAGGATGTGATCGGATGTGATTGGATCTAATAGGATGTGATCGGATGTGATTGGATCTAATAGGATGTGATTGGATCTAATAGGATGTGATCGGATGTGATTGGATCTAATAGGATGTGATTGGAACTGATTGGATCTAATAGGATGTGATCGGATGTGATTGGATCTAATAGGATGTGATCGGATGTGATTGGATCTAATAGGATGTGATCGGATGTGATTGGATCTAATAGGATGTGATCGGATGTGATTGGATCTAATAGGATGTGATCAGATCTGATTGGATCTAATAGGATGTGATTGGATCTGATTGGATCTAATAGGATGTGATTGGATCTGATTGGATCTAATAGGATGTGATTGGAACTGATTGGATCTAATAGGATGTGATTGGATGTGATCGGATGTGATTGGATCTAATAGGATGTGATCGGATGTGATTGGATCTAATAGGATCTGATTGGATCTAATAGGATCTGATTGGATCTAATAGGATCTGATTGGATCTAATAGGATGTGATTGGAACTGATTGGATCTAATAGGATGTGATTGGATCTAATGGGATGTGATTGGATCTAATGGGATGTGATTGGATCTAATAGGATGTGATTGGATCTAATAGGATGTGATTGGATCTAATGGGATGTGATTGGATCTAATGGGATGTGATTGGATCTAATGGGATGTGATTGGATCTAATAGGATGTGATTGGATCTAATAGGATGTGATTGGATCTGATTGGATCTAATAGGATGTGATTGGATCTGATTGGATCTAATAGGATCTGATTGGATCTAATAGGATGTGATCGGATGTGATTAGATCTAATAGGATGTGATCGGATGTGATTGGATCTAATAGGATGTGATCAGATCTGATTGGATCTAATAGGATGTGATTGGATCTAATAGGATCTGATTGGATCTAATAGGATGTGATTGGATCTAATAGGATGTGATTGGAACTGATTGGATCTAATAGGATGTGATCGGATGTGATTGGATCTAATGGGATGTGATTGGATCTAATGGGATGTGATTGGATCTAATAGGATGTGAGTGGATCTAATAGGATGTGATTGGATCTGATTGGATCTAATAGGATGTGATTGGATCTGATTGGATCTAATAGGATGTGATCGGATGTGATTGGATCTAATAGGATGTGATCGGATGTGATTGGATCTAATAGGATGTGATTGGATCTAATAGGATGTGATTGGATCTGATTGGATCTAATAGGATGTGATTGGAACTGATTGGATCTAATAGGGTGTGATCGGATCTGATTGGATCTAATAGGATGTGATCGGATGTGATTGGATCTAATAGGATGTGATTGGATCTAATAGGATGTGATTGGATCTAATAGGATGTGATTGGATCTGATTGGATCTAATAGGATGTGATTGGATCTAATAGGATGTGATCAGATCTGATTGGATCTAATAGGATCTGATTGGGTGTGATCGGATCTGATTGGATCTAATAGGATGTGATTGGATCTAATAGGATGTGATTGGATCTAATAGGATGTGATTGGAACTGATTGGATCTAATAGGATGTGATCGGATGTGATTGGATCTAATAGGATGTGATCGGATGTGATTGGATCTAATAGGATGTGATCGGATGTGATTGGATCGAATAGGATCTGATTGGATCGAATAGGATCTGATTGGATCTAATAGGATGTGATTGGATCTAATAGGATGTGATTGGATCTAATAGGATGTGATTGGATCTGATTGGATCTAATAGGATGTGATTGGATCTAATAGGATGTGATTGGAACTGATTGGATCTAATAGGATGTGATTGGATCTAATAGGATGTGATCGGATGTGATTGGATCTAATAGGATGTGATCGGATGTGATTGGATCGAATAGGATCTAAATTGGATCTAATAGGATCTGATTGGATCTAATAGGATGTGATTGGAACTGATTGGATCTAATAGGATGTGATTGGATCTAATAGGATGTGATCGGATCTGATTGGATCTAATAGGGTGTGATCGGATCTGATTGGATCTAATAGGATGTGATCGGATCTGATTGGATCTAATAGGATGTGATCGGATCTGATTGGATCTAATAGGATGTGATTGGATCTGATTGGATCTAATAGGATGTGATCGGATCTGATTGGATCTAATAGGATGTGATTGGATCTGATTGGATCTAATAGGATGTGATCGGATCTGATTGGATCTAATAGGATGTGATCGGATCTGATTGGATCTAATAGGATGTGATTGGATCTAATAGGGTGTGATCGGATCTGATTGGATCTAATAGGATGTGATTGGATCTAATAGGATGTGATCGGATCTGATTGGACGCCGTCACTGTTCCACCTTCAATATTCCCCCCCAAATCCTTCAATTTTCCATGGGGTTTTGTGGAGAGGAAATCTGAGCCGCGTCTGGCTGGATTTGGGGAGAAGATCCCAATAAGGAGGTGAACTGCTTGAGGGTCCTTTTTACTATGACATCATAATGATTGACAGGAAACCCCAACTACAGGCCCAGGGCTGAAACATGATGCTGCCCCCTGGGGTTTAGTCGGGGAGCTCCTCAAATTTATTTGCCAGGAGTATTTATCTTGGTCGATTGATAGAGATCTGTTGATTTGACCCTAAGTTTGGCCTTGTTGCACTTTTCTCTTCTACCACTAGGTGGCCGGGTACTTGGTGGTACTACATACAAGGAGGGCAACCCAAGGTCAGGTTATGGGTATATGGGGTATCTCAGCCAATGGGCAGGGGTTTTCTTGAATGCCTTGGCCTGCTGGGAGAGGCTATATATTCGGGAGAGGTCAGGTGATCGATGTTCTGCACCACCTGGACGTCTGTCTGGGTGGATGTGTGTCGTCTGCCCCGGGCTGCTAGGCCGGAGATTGGGCCTATCCGGGGGGGCATTTGGCTGCCAGGCTGTGTGAGGTCCTATCCAGAAGTAAGAGAGCAGCGCAGGGTTGGGATTGCGGCTTGTAGTCCAACCAGAAGTGACGGTTCTGCCGGCTGGAGAAGTTGTCGTTGTCAGAGGTAGAAGGGAAGTTGTCACCACGAAGGGACCAACCACCATATTACCGGGGACCACAGGGAGTAACTGAAGCAAATACCGGAGCAACATTCTCACCGAACGGCACAGTGAGAGAGCTCTGGGCCCCATAGCAGCCACATGGTCGGAGAGGTCCGGGCCCCACAACAGTCACATGGTCGGAGAGCTCTGGGGCCCATAGCAGTCACATGGTCAGACTGCTCCGGGCCCCATAGCAGTCACATGGTCAGACTGCTCCGGGCCCCATAGCAGCCACATGGTCGGAGAGCTCCGGGCCCCACAACAGTCACATGGTCGGAGAGCTCCAGGCCCCACAGCAGTCACATGGTCGGAGAGCTCCAGGCCCCACAGCAGTCACATGGTCGGAGAGCTCCAGGCCCCACAGCAGTCACATGGTCGAAGAGCTCTGGGCCCCATAGCAGCCACATGGTCAGACAGCTCTGGGCCCCATAGCAGTCGTGTGGTCAGACAGCTCTGGGCCCCACAGCAGTCACATGGTCGGAGAGCTCTGGGTCCAATAGCAGTCATATGGTCGGTGAGTTCTTGGCCCCATAGCAGTCACATGGTGGTGAGTTCTGGGCCCCATAGCAGTCACATGGTCAGTGATTTCTGGGCCCCATAGCAGTCATATGGTCGGTGAGTTCCGGGCCCCATAGCAGTCACATGGTCGGTGAGTTCCGGGCCCCATAGCAGTCACATGGTCGGTGAGTTCCGGGCCCCATAGCAGTCACATGGTCGGTGAGTTCCGGGCCCCATAGCAGTCACATGGTCGGTGAGTTCCGGGCCCCATAGCAGTCATATGGTCGGTGAGTTCCGGGCCCCATAGCAGTCACATGGTCGGTGAGTTCCGGGCCCCATAGCAGTCATATGGTCGGTGAGTTCCGGGCCCCATAGCAGTCATATGGTCGGTGAGTTCCGGGCCCCATAGCAGTCACATGGTCGGTGAGTTCCGGGCCCCATAGCAGTCATATGGTCGGTGAGTTCCGGGCCCCATAGCAGTTACATGGTCGGTGAGTTCCGGGCCCCATAGCAGTCACATGGTCGGTGAGTTCCGGGCCCCATAGCAGTCACATGGTCGGTGAGTTCCGGGCCCCATAGCAGTCACATGGTCGGTGAGTTCCGAGTTTTGAAAACTAACAGCTGAAAAAACGAATATACCAACCTTCCTAATCCAAGGACGTACCACTACGTCAATGATCGGCAGATGATAGCATGGGCTGTGACAGGTCCTCTTTATGGAGACATCTGGGGGGTATTAGACCCCAGATCTTTCTACTATCCTTCAGGTTATATCCATACTGCCCCCCCCCCCCCCCGGATTGCTCAGGAGGGGAAGAGCCCTGTAAAAGTGAGTCAGTGGCTCTTTAGCCACGCAGATTACATTTACCAGCTTCAAAATCCGCAGATGAAAAAAAATGATATCCTGGTCATGGCTGCAGCTGCACCTAGATATCACCCTTCCCATCTGAGGACGTACCGGTACGCCACTGGACAGCAAGTGGTTATTGTCGGGGCTGGGCTCAGCCCTTCCTTCTCTGAGCTGGCTGATAAGCTATCGACTAATTGCCAGCTCTCATCTCTCTCTCAACAGTGACTCACCTGTTGATGATATCCTGCTCGTCAGTCCTGCCTACTTAAGCCGTCCAGCCCAGAGGATCTCTGCCTTCTCCTTGGTCACATCTCTAGAGTCGCTCTCCTATTACTGTTTAAAGACTGGCTTGGCTGACATCCCTACTGGCTCCAGATCCTGCTTGCTGTTTCTCTTCATTGATTCCTGACTTCTGGCCTGGCTGACTATCCATTCCGGTTCCTGAACTCTGGCTATGCTTTGACCCCGCTTACTCTATTTACATTTTTATTATCATTATTAAACAAGTGTGATTTGATTGTACTTCTGTCTTGGTCTGATTTCATGGTTTCTGACAGTAGGTGAAGGCCATGAATTCAGAAGATGCAGTCAATCCACTTGTTGGTAATATTTTTTCCAGATTGGATGAGCAAGATCACCGCATGGATCAGTTTGCCTTGGCGTTTCAAACGCTCCTGAATCGCACGGCTCACCTGGAATCCCCCACGGTGGCTTCTCCCGTACAACCTGAGTCGCAGGCCGTCCCTGCTGCTGCGCCAGTCTCTGTGCAGCACCCGCCTCGAGTATTACCTCTATAAGAGGTATGTCTGGTTCTGCTCCACTTCCCCAGCGATTTGGGGGCGATCCAGTTCAATGCAGAGGGTTTCTCGATCAGGTTGAGATATACTTTGAAATGCTGCCCCAGGCGTTTCCCACGGACAGAAGCAAAGTAGGTTTCATGATATCTTTGCTTTCTGAGAGAGCCTTGGCCTGGGCTAACCCTCTATGGGAGACACAAAAACCTGTTGTCTTGAGTTACCCTCAGTTTGTGGCCTCCTTTAAAAGGGTATTTGAGGTTCCACACGCTCCGCTTCTGCTGCCAAGTGCCTCATGTCCATCAGAGTACGAGAACGGTTTCCGACTACACCATTGAATTCCGTACTCTGGCAGCAGAGGTTGCTTGGAACAATGAGGCCCTCGTGGCTTTTTCTCATGGTCTCTCGGATTCCATTAAGGATGAGATAGCAGCCCGAGATATACCCACTGAGCTGGAGAGCTTGATCTCATTTGCTATCCTCATTGACTCCAGACTCAGATAAAGACTTTCTCTTAAGGAGCGCTTGCGGAAGTCTCCTGTACGTTTGCCTCCGATCTTTGTAGTCCCACCCATGCCTCCCTCACCTCCCATGCCCCCCTATCCTCCCATGCCTCCCTCACCTCCCATGCCCCCCTATCCTCCCATGCCTCCCTCACCTCCCATGCCTCCCTCACCTCCCATGCCCCCCTATCCTCCCATGCCTCCCTCACCTCCCATGCCTCCCTCACCTCCCATGCCCCCCTATCCTCCCATGCCTCCCTCACCTCCCATGCCTCCCTCACCTCCCATGCCCCCCTATCCTCCCATGCCTCCCTCACCTCCCATGTCTCCCTCACCTCCCATGCCTCCCTCACTTCCCATGCCTCCCTCACCTCCCATGCCTCCCTCACCTCCCATGCCTCCCTCACCTCCCATGCCCCCCTATCCTCCCATGCCTTCCTCACCTCCCATACCTCCCTCACCTCCCATGCCTCCCTCACCTCCCATACCTCTCTCACCTCCCATACCTCCTGTGCCTCCCTCACCTCCCATACCTCCCTCACCTCCCATGCCTCCCTCACCTCCCGTGCCTCCCTCACCTCCCATGCCTCCCTCCCCTCCCATGCCCCCCTATCCTCCCATGCCTCCCTCACCTCCCATGCCTCCCTCACCTCCCATGCCTCCCTCACCTCCCATACCTCCCTCACCTCCCATGCCTCCTGGTAGTGAGTTGGTCAGTGAAGATGAGCCCATGCACCTGGGCTTCACACGTCTCTCTGCGGATGAGAGAGCCTTTAGGAGGAGGGAGAGATTGTGCCTTTATTGTGGCCAGGCAGGTCACTTTTTGAAGTCTTGTCCTACCTGTCCAGGGAACGCCCGAACCTTGAGGTCCTGTCATGGACAGACCTTAGGTGACGTTGTTTCATCCCCAGTTATCCAGAAGGATAAGCCCCTGGTTTCGGTCACCCTTTCTTGGGCTGAGTCGTCCATCGAGATACAGGCTCTAATCGACTCTGGGGCTGCAGGCCTGTTCATTGATGCTGCATTTGTTTCGCAGCACTCGATTCCGCTGCAGCTGCGTGACACTCCACTTGCCATTGAGGCTCCTGACGGGAGACCTTTACAGCCTGCCCATGTGACTCATGAGACGGTTCCGTTGTCCATGGCCGTAGGGGCTCTTCACCATGAGATAATCCAATTCCAAGTTATTTCCTCACCCAGATTTCCGCTGGTTATTGGTTACCCTTGGTTACAGAGGCACAACTCATCTTTTGATTGGCTCTGTGCTGAGGTTCTCTCCTGGTCACCACAATGCAGGGAGACATGCTTCCTGAAGGTATCCAAGGTCCTGTGCACCGCTTCACTCCCCTCCCTGCCAGAGGAGTACCGAGATTTTGGTGATGTCTTTGATAAAAGTCAAGCCGGTAGTTTGCCTCCACACCGGTCTTATGATTGCGCAATTGACTTTCAACCTGGTGCCATACCTCCTCGTGGCCGGGTTTACCCTTTGTCGGTCTTGGAGGATAAGGCCATGGAGGAGTATGTTGCTGATGCACTTTCCCGAGGTTTCATCCGCAAATCCTCGTCTCCTACTGGTGCTGGTTTCTTCTTTGTGAAAAAGAATAGCGGTGAACTGAGACCTTGTATAGATTATAGGGGTCTTAATCGTGTCACGATTAAGAATGCCTACCCGATTCCATTGATTCCTTTGTTTCTGCTCCTGTGTTGGCACATCCTGATCCTACGTTGCCTTTTATCCTAGAAGTTGATGCTTCTGAGACTGGAGTTGGCACCCTTCTTTCTCAACGTCCTAACTCTGAGAGCGCTATGCATCCGTGTGGATACTTTTCCAAGAAATTGTCACCTGCTGAGTGCAATTATGAGATTGGTGACAGAGAGCTGTTGGCGATCATTTTAGCCCTGAAAGAATGGAGACATCTCCTTGAAGGTACCACTGTGCCCGTTCTTATTCTTACTGACCATAAGAATCTCACATTCTTGCCTGAGGCTAAACGTCTCTCCCAGAAGGGCGCGATGGGCTCTTTCTTGTCGAGCTTTAATTACATTGTCTCATTCTTACCCGGTACTAAGAATGTAAGGGCTGATGCCTTGTCACCACAATTTTCCTCCACTTCCAAGTCGCAGTCGGTTCCGGTTCCTGTGATTCCTCCTGATCGTATCTTGGTTACGGTTCTCACCAGTCTTACTTCTCCTTTGGGTGACAATATTCTTGCTGCTCAGGTCCATGCTTCTCCTGATAAACCTTGTGACCGCTGCTTTGTCCCAGAGAGTCTCCGTACTGCAGAGCTCCAGACTTACCATTCTCCCAAGGCAGCTGGCCATCCTGGGAAGAATCAACTCTTTTGGGCTCATTTCCCAACAATTCTGGTGGCCTAGTCTATGGGCTGATGTTACTGCCTTCGTAGCTGCCTGTCCCGTGTGTGCTCAGAGTAAGACTCCACCACACCTTCCAGTGGGCCTCCTACAACCCATACCCAATGGAGAGAGGCCCTGGACTCCCCTGTCTATGGATTTCATTGTGGAGTTGCCCAACTCCCAAGGCAACACTGTTATCCTTTATGGTGGTTGTCCGGTTCTCAAAGATGTGTCATTGTATTCCACTTAAGAAGTTGCCCCCTCTAAGGAACTGGCTTCCATTTTTGCTCAGGAGATCTTTCTCTTACATGGGCTACCCAAGGTGATTGTCTCGGACAGGGGCAGTCAGTTTGTCTCCCGGTTCTGGAGAGCCTTTTGTGCACAGTTGGGAATCCAGCTTGTGTTCTCTTCTACGTATCACCCACAGTCTAATGGGGCCGCAGAATGAGCCAATCAGTCCTTGGAGCAATTCCTACGTTGCTATATTTCTGACCATCATAACAACTGGTCTGACCTATTACCTTGGGCAGAGTTTGCTCACAACAGTGCCTTGAATTCTGCCTCCCGATTGTCTCCATTTATGGTGAATTATGGTTTCCAACCTTCCATGTTGTCTGACTCGTTTGTTCCGCAGAGTATTCCTGTGTTAGAGGAGCATCTCCGTGGTCTTCGTTCCACTTGGACACAAGTCCAGGAGGCTTTGCATCATGCTAATGATAGGTACAGACTCCATGCTGACCGCAGACGCCTGCCTGCACCTTCCTACCAGGTTGGGGACAGGGTCTGGCTGTCATCTCGCAACCTCCGGCTTCGTGTTCCCTCACTGAAGTTTGCACCTCGGTTTATTGGGCCGTTCCGTATCCTTTGCAAGATTAACGCAGTGGCTTAGTATTTCGAATGTATTTCATGTCTCCTTATTAAAACCTTTGGTTTGCAACCGATTTGCCACCTCGGTGCCACGACCTCACCCTATTCAGGTTGAGAACCATGAGGAGTATGAAGTACAGTCCATTGTTGACTCCCGTAGGTTCCGTGGGCTCATACAGTACCTGGTGCATTGGAAGGGGTACAGTCCAGAGGAACGCTCTTGGGTCTCATCCTCGGATGTACATGCCCCTGTCCTCCTCCGTGATTTCCATAGACGGTTCCCCTCAAGCCTGGTGGTCCTCCGAGGGGGAGGGGTTGTTGTGGAGGGGGTACTGTCAGGGCTGGGCTCAGCCCTTCCTTCTCTGAGCTGGCTACTCAGGTGTCGGCTAATTGTCAGCTCCTATCTCTCCACAGTCACTCAGCTGTTGATGATATCCTGCTCATCAGTCCTGCCTACTTAAGCCGTCCAGTCCAGAGGAGCTCTGCCTTCGCCTTGGTGACATCACAAGAAACTATCTCCTGCATTCCTGTTTACAGACTGGCTTTGCTGACATCCCTTCCTGCTCCAGATCCTGCTTGCTCTCTCACTACGTTGATCCCCGACTTCTGGCTTGTCTGACTATCTGTTCCGGTTACTGAACTCTGGCTATGTTTGTTCTGTTTCATTTTATTATTAAACACGTGTGATTTACCTGTACTTCTGTCTGGGTCTGATTTCATGGTTTCTGACAGTTACATTGTAACAACGGCTCAGCTTAGCCGAATATTAGAGGTTGTTGATTATAAACCTTCTAGAAGAGAAATGTACACCTAAACCACCAGAGAAACCAACATTATAATAATCAACCTCTAATATATATCCCCCCCCTCCCCATACATGCTGCACAGGTGAGGGATCGTCCAGGTGAGATTATGTAACAATTGAATGTATCCAATTAAGGTGATGATTGTCGTCTTTTTTTATAATTTATAAAATCCTTTGATAAGCCTAGGGGACTGGAAGAGTCCGGAGGAAGCGAAACGCGTAGAATATTCAGTCTGCCTGTATTTGGGGTTGTTGTGACTCTGGTCCATGATATAAACGTTTGCCCCGAGGTCACATCCCCCAAGAAGTGTTTTTAATGCCTTTTTGGCTTTCTTTTGTTCAGATTGTATCATAAAATTGGCAATTGTTTGGACTTTGTGTCCATTTATTGAGTGTCCCGCATTCCCTTCAAGTGACTTTGTTGACACAAAACAGCAGCTGTGATTGGTCTGTACACAGAGAGGGGAATGGGGGACACCGTGTGTTGTGTGTGTACACCGCGCCCGGGCTGATCGTTTGTTGTCAACGCCGCAAACACGGAAACACTGCAGCTGTAAATTCCCGACACAGAAACCCTCCGGCTATAGAACAGTTCACAGGACTCTCTGATAATACTGATGTAGTGTGGCAGAGGGAAGACTTGTGTCCCCCCCAGAGAGGAGGCCATGTCCTCCGGGCCCCAAAGACAGACATTTCTCAGAACGTCCCTTTTTATGGAGCACTTTGAGCATGGAGGCGGGGGAGGGGATTGGACTGTGTCTGCTGGTTTGCCCCCCCCCCCCCCCCCCCACCGAAATTATGGTGCCCTCCTGTCTATAACCTCCTTCCTGTAACTATGGCCTCCCTCCTGTGTCTATTGTGTCCTCCCTCCTGTGTCTATGGTGTCCTCTCTCCTGTGTCTATGGTGTCCTCCCTCCTGTGTCTATGGTGTCCTCCCTCCTGTGTCTATGGTGTCCTCCCTCCTGTGTCTATGGTGTCCTCCCTCCTGTGTCTATGGTGTCCTCCCTCCTGTGTCTATGGTGTCCTCCCTCCTGTGTCTATGGTGTCCTCCCTCCTGTGTCTATGGTGTCCTCCCTCCTGTGTCTATGGTGTCCTCCCTCCTGTGTCTATGGTGTCCTCCCTCCTGTGTCTATGGTGTCCTCCCTCCTGTGTCTATGGTGTCCTCCCTCCTGTGTCTATGGTGTCCTCTCTCCTGTGTCTATGGTGTCCTCCCTCCTGTGTCTATGGTGTCCTCCCTCCTGTGTCTATGGTGTCCTCCCTCCTGTGTCTATGGTGTCCTCCCTCCTGTGTCTATGGTGTCCTCCCTCCTGTGTCTATGGTGTCCTCCCTCCTGTGTCTATGGTGTCCTCTCTCCTGTGTCTATGGTGTCCTCCCTCCTGTGTCTATGGTGTCCTCCCTCCTGTGTCTATGGTGTCCTCCCTCCTGTGTCTATGGTGTCCTCTCTCCTGTGTCTATGGTGTCCTCCCTCCTGTGTCTATGGTGTCCTCCCTCCTGTGTC
The DNA here is from genome assembly GCF_037356315.1 of Lithobates pipiens. Lineage (NCBI taxonomy): Eukaryota > Metazoa > Chordata > Amphibia > Anura > Ranidae > Lithobates > Lithobates pipiens. The sequence continues at coordinate 65,207 of NW_027507730.1, read as the reverse complement.
TATGGTGTCCTCCCTCCTGTGTCTATGGTGTCCTCCCTCCTGTGTCTATGGTGTCCTCTCTCCTGTGTCTATGGTGTCCTCCCTCCTGTGTCTATGGTGTCCTCCCTCCTGTGTCTATGGTGTCCTCCCTCCTGTGTCTATGGTGTCCTCCCTCCTGTGTCTATGGTGTCCTCCCTCCTGTGTCTATGGTGTCCTCTCTCCTGTGTCTATGGTGTCCTCTCTCCTGTGTCTATGGTGTCCTCCCTCCTGTGTCTATGGTGTCCTCCCTCCTGTGTCTATGGTGTCCTCTCTCCTGTGTCTATGGTGTCCTCTCTCCTGTGTCTATGGTGTCCTCCCTCCTGTGTCTATGGTGTCCTCCCTCCTGTGTCTATGGTGTCCTCTTGTGTCTATTGTGTCCTCCCTCCTGTGTCTATGGTGTCCTCCCTCCTGTGTCTATGGTGTCCTCCCTCCTGTGTCTATGGTGTCCTCTTGTGTCTATGGTCTCCCTCCTGTGTCTTTGGGCCCCTTCACTCTATGGCCTCCTCCTGTGTCTATGGTGTCCTCCCTCCTGTATCTATGGTGTCCTCTTGTGTCTATGGTGTCCTCCCTCCTGTGTCTATGGTGTCCTCTTGTGTCTTTGGGCCCCTTCACTCTATGGCCTCCTCCTGTGCATTTGGCCTCCCTCCTGTGTCTATGGCCTCCCTCCTGTTTCTTTGGTCTCCCTCCTGAATCAATGTTGCCCTCCTGTGTCTATGGTGTCCTCTTGGATCTATGGTGTCCTCTTGGATCTATGGTGTCCTCTTGGATCTATGGTGTCCTCTTGTGTCTATGGTGTCCTCTTGTGTCTATGGTGTCCTCTTGGATCTATGGTGTCCTCTTGTGTCTATGGTGTCCTCTTGTGTCTATGGTGTCCTCTTGGATCTATGGTGTCCTCTTGGATCTATGGTGTCCTCTTGTGTCTATGGTGTCCTCTTGTGTCTATGGTGTCCTCTTGTGTCTATGGTGTCCTCTTGTGTCTATGGTGTCCTCTTGTGTCTATGGTGTCCTCTTGTGTCTATGGTGTCCTCCTGTGTCTATGGTGTCCTCCTGTGTCTATGGTGTCCTCCCTCCTGTGTCTATGGTGTCCTCTTGTGTCTATGGTGCCCTCCCTCCTGTGTCTATGGTGTAATTCTGTGTCTATGGACTTCTCCGTTTCTTTGACCTCCTCCTGTGTCTTCGTGCCCATCTTCTCCCTATGGCCACCCTCCTGTGTCTATGACCTCCTCCTGTGTCTTCGTGCCCATCTTCTCCCTATGATGTCCTCCTGTGTCTATGACCTCCCTCCTGTGTCTATGCTGTCTCCTGTTTCTATGGTGTCCTCCTGTGTCTACCACCATCCTCATGTGTCTATAACCTCCCCCCTCTGTCTATGGAGCCCTCCCATGTCTGTGGACTTCCTTCTGTGTCTATGGCCTCCCTTTTATGTCTATGGTATCCTCCTGTATTTATGACACCCTCTTGTGTCTATGGCCACCTGGTATAGGGAGTGTGTGGGGAGAAATAGGGGGCACCTGGTTTCAAATCAAGGGAGTCCTGTCCTAAATCAGGGGAGTCTGGTCTGGAATGGAGGCATTGGGTAAGGAAGGGGGCATCTAGTTGGGAATCAGGAGACTTTGGACAGGAATCAGGGACGGTTAGGAGTTGGGAAGTCTGGAGTGTGCAGGGAACTGGAGACTCTAGAACAGTGATTCTCAACCAGGGTTCCTCCAGAGGTTGTAGGGGTTCCTTCAGCATTGGGCCATTTCTGCCTCTCGGATAAGTTCCCTCTCACACCATTGATCTTTATAGCTATCTGTAAGGAGGTAATTCTTCCCAATGACCACAAGTGTGAGGACCATTCTTCCCAATGACCACAAGTGTAAGGACCATTCTTCCCAATGACCACAAGTGTAAGGACCATTCTTCCCAATGACCACAAGTGTAAGGACCATTCTTCCCAATGACCACAAGTGTAAGGACCATTCTTCCCAATGACCACAAGTGTAAGGACCATTCTTCCCACTGACCACAAGTGTGAGGACCATTCTTCCCAATGACCACAAGTGTGAGGACCATTCTTCCCAATGACCACAAGTGTAAGGACCATTCTTCCCAATGACCACAAGTGTGAGGACCATTCTTCCCAATGACCACAAGTGTAAGGACCATTCTTCCCAATGATCACAAGTGTAAGGACCATTCTTCCCAATGACCACAAGTGTGAGGACCATTCTTCCCAATGACCACAAGTGTAAGGACCATTCTTCCCAATGACCACAAGTGTGAGGACCATTCTTCCCAATGACCACAAGTGTGAGGACCATTCTTCCCAATGACCACAAGTGTAAGGACCATTCTTCCCAATGACCACAAGTGTAAGGACCATTCTTCCCAATGACCACAAGTGTAAGGACCATTCTTTCCAATGACCACAAGTGTAAGGACCATTCTTCCCAATGACCACAAGTGTAAGGACCATTCTTCCCAATGACCACAAGTGTAAGGACCATTCCTCCCAATGACCACAAGTGTAAGGACCATTCTTCCCACTGACCACAAGTGTAAGGACCATTCTTCCCAATGACCACAAGTGTGAGGACCATTCTTCCCAATGACCACAAGTGTGAGGACCATCCTTCCCAATGACCACAAGTGTAAGGACCATTCTTCCCACTGACCACAAGTGTAAGGACCATTCTTCCCAATGACCACAAGTGTAAGGACCATTCTTCCCACTGACCACAAGTGTAAGGACCATTCTTCCCAATGACCACAAGTGTAAGGACCATTCTTCCCAATGACCACAAGTGTAAGGACCATTCTTCCCAATGACCACAAGTGTGAGGACCATTCTTCCCAATGACCACAAGTGTGAGGACCATTCTTCCCAATGACCACAAGTGTGAGGACCATTCTTCCCAATGACCACAAGTGTAAGGACCATTCTTTCCAATGACCACAAGTGTAAGGACCATTCTTCCCAATGACCACAAGTGTAAGGACCATTCTTCCCAATGACCACAAGTGTAAGGACCATTCCTCCCAATGACCACAAGTGTAAGGACCATTCTTCCCACTGACCACAAGTGTAAGGACCATTCTTCCCAATGACCACAAGTGTGAGGACCATTCTTCCCAATGACCACAAGTGTGAGGACCATCCTTCCCAATGACCACAAGTGTAAGGACCATTCTTCCCACTGACCACAAGTGTAAGGACCATTCTTCCCAATGACCACAAGTGTAAGGACCATTCTTCCCACTGACCACAAGTGTAAGGACCATTCTTCCCAATGACCACAAGTGTAAGGACCATTCTTCCCAATGACCACAAGTGTAAGGACCATTCTTCCCAATGACCACAAGTGTGAGGACCATTCTTCCCAATGACCACAAGTGTGAGGACCATTCTTCCCAATGACCACAAGTGTGAGGACCGTTCTTCCCAATGACCACAAGTGTGAGGACCATTCTTCCCAATGACCACAAGTGTAAGGACCATTCTTCCCACTGACCACAAGTGTAAGGACCATTCTTCCCAATGACCATCACACTAATGTGTCATGAGTTGTAGACTTCTAATTTTTAGCAGGGGGTTCCCCGAGCCTGGAAAACTATTTCAAGGGTTCCTCTGTGTTGAAAAGGTTGAGAAAGGCTTATCTAGAAGGATTTAGGAAGTCTGTAGGGTGTTGGAGTGTGCAGGGAACTGGAGAGTCTGGAGGGAATTGGAGGGAGTTGGAGAATCTGGGGGGAGTTGGAGAGTCTGGAGGGAGTTGGGGAGTCTGGAGGGAGTTGGGGAGTCTGGGGGGAGTTGGGGAGTCTGGGGGGAGTTGGGGAGTCTGGGGGGAGTTGGAGAGTCTGGAGGGAGTTGGGGAGTCTGGAGGGAGTTGGAGGGAGTTGTAGAGTCTGGGAGGAGTTGGGGAGTCTGGGGGGAGTTGGGGAGTCTGGAGGGAGTTGGGAAGTCTGGAGGGAGTTGGAGAGTCTGGGGGGAGTTGGAGAGTCTGGGGGGAGTTGGAGAGTCTGGGGGGAGTTGGAGAGTCTGGGGGGAGTTGGGGAGTCTGGAGGGAGTTGGAGAGTCTGGAGGGAGTTGGGGAGTCTGGGGGGAGTTGGAGAGTCTGGAGGGAGTTGGAGAGTCTGGAGGGAGTTGGAGGGAGTTGTAGAGTCTGGGAGGAGTTGGGGAGTCTGGGGGGAGTTGGGGAGTCTGGAGGGAGTTGGGAAGTCTGGATGGAGTTGGAGAGTCTGGGGGGAGTTGGAGAGTCTGGGGGGAGTTGGAGAGTCTGGGGGGAGTTGGGGAGTCTGGAGGGAGTTGGAGAGTCTGGAGGGAGTTGGGGAGTCTGGGGGGAGTTGGAGAGTCTGGGGGGAGTTGGAGAGTCTGGAGGGAGTTGGGGAGTCTGGAGGGAGTTGGAGAGTCTGGAGGGAGTTGGGGAGTCTGGAGGGAGTTGGAGAGTCTGGGGGGAGTTGGGGGAGTCTGGGGGGAGTTGGGGAGTCTGGAGGGAGTCTGGGGGGAGTTGGGGAGTTTGGAGGGAGTTGGGGAGTCTGGGGGGAGTCTGGGGGGAGTTGGGGAGTCTGGGGGGAGTTGGGGAGTTTGGAGGGAGTTGGGGAGTCTGGGGGGAGTCTGGGGGGAGTTGGGGAGTCTGGAGGGAACTGGAGAGTCTGGGGGGAGTTGGGGGGAGTTGGAGAGTCTGGGGGAAGTTGGAGAGTCTGGGGGGAGTTGGGGAGTCTGGAGGGAACTGGAGAGTCTGGGGGGAGTTGTGGGGAGTTGGAGAGTCTGGGGGGAGTTGTGGGGAGTTGGAGAGTCTGGGGGGAGTTGGAGAGTCTGGAGGGAGTTGGGGAGTCTGGAGGGAGTTGGGGAGTCTGGGGGGAGTTGGAGAGTCTGGGGGGAGTTGGAGAGTCTGGGGGGAGTTGGGGAGTCTGGGGGGAGTTGGAGAGTCTGGGGGGGAGTTGGAGAGTCTGGGGGGAGTTGGGGAGTCTGGAGGGAGTTGGGGAGTCTGGGGGAAGTTGGAGAGTCTGGAGGGAGTTGGAGAGTCTGGGGGGAGTTGGAGAGTCTGGGGGGGAGTTGGAGAGTCTGGGGGGGAGTTGGAGAGTCTGGGGGGAGTTGGAGAGTCTGGGGGGAGTTGGGGAGTCTGGAGGGAGTTGAAGGAGTTCACTCTGGAATGGGTGGATTTCATCCAAGAATTGGGAATCCAGATCAGGAATGGGGGTGACTGGTGATGAATGGGGGAAATCTATCTGGAATACAGGAGGGGTAATGGGAGGATTTAATTTGTGAATAGGGGAATTCCCATTTCCTCCAGAGATGACAGAAATTGAATCTTCCCTGAATTCCGACCGGCCGGAGCCAGAACTGTCCCGGATATAGAGGAGAGGGGAGGTTGTCCTGGCTGCGGGGTCACCCCCAGCATCTGTTATTACACACAGAGGAACGTTTATAGTAAACCAAATCCAATAATAGAATACGAGGAGTATAAACACCGACTACGAGGAGTATAAACACCGACTACGAGGAGTATAAACACCGACTACGAGGATTATAAACACTGACTACGAGGACAACTTCCTGCACTGACGAACATTCCTCCCATCCATCACACTCCGTCCAATCCTCCCACACATTATACAACCCCCCCCCCCCCCCCTTCACACACAGTCCAAAATGTGTTGTTCTTTTTTTTTTTTTCATTCTAAATCATTCCTAGGATTGTCCTGTGATATTTAGCGCCATCTAGTGGCCAGATGTATTTTTTTCATTTTAAATCAATCATAGGAATTCCCTAGCGTTCTTAGCGCCATCTAGTGGCCAAGTGTGGTGTAGTGTTTGTCTATGAACAGAGATCTGACAATAGACTTTTATGGAGAATTATGTTCAGCAGGGGTGTATGTGTACTGTCTGACATACAAGGAGCCTCCAGAGGGCGCTCCCATACCTCTCTATGATGAAATATATAGTAGTTGTGGTGTCCCTGTACATTATGGCCTCCTCTGGAAATATTCATTGGGAAGTGCTCTGTGGCATTGAGAATGTTCCCCCTCCCCATGATCCTTTAATCCTGACTGCCATGTCTCTGCCCCCAGGGGGACGCCCGGCACCGTCGTGTGGCCCGCATGGTGGAGGAGGTGCAGACTGTCATACTGGCGCTGACAGCGCAGGTCAGTTCCTGGGATTCTCGATTTCAGAGCATTTCCAACTCCGGCATCCACAGCGACCACCTAAAGGTGAGACACCCCACTATCATTGTGACCCGACAGACCCCGGACAGCGCCGCCCTGCAGGACTGAATGAGCAGAGGGGGTTGAAATGCGTGCACAGCCTAAATGTCTTCTTTCAGGTTTTTACTGCTGTCTCCACTGGTAAAATTGAATCTCTGTCTGTCCTGGTGTCACCAAAACAGGAAGTGATAGGAAATCAATCCAGGAGAGGAACAGAGGGGAAATCTCCCAATGAGGAGACCTGTTCTGGTGAGCGGGGATTTCCTCTCACTTCCTGTCGTGTCTCCGGAACAGGAAGTGAAGGGAATGCCCCACAATGGGACTCCTGAGAGGAGTGGTGACCCCCCCCCCCCCCCCCACACTGTATCTGAAATGAGGAAAAGGGTTTTTAGCTTCAGACACACTTCAACTTTCCAAATAAAAAGTAAACTATTTGCCTTCTGTTCATCCAATCAACTGTTAGCTTTCATTTTCGAGACAGCACCAGAACAACAGCTGGGATCTGACTGGATGACAATAGGAAGAGGCGTGGCTGGCTTTGACGCCTCCTCTCTGGCACTGTGGGGAAGGGATCAGATAGGGGAAGGACAATATAGATGCCTAATTACACTGCCTGCCTGGTACCTTGGGGGTGGGATCAGATTTAGGGGGGACATAGGAGGGACCCCATTATACCAGCTGTCCAGTACTGAAGAGAAGGATCAAACAGAGCAGGGCACTATTACACCACCTGCCTGGCACCGTCGGGGAGGGTTCAGATGGGGCATATAAAAGAGGCCCCATTATACCACCTGTCCAGTACTGAAGAAGAGGGATCAGTTGGGGAGGGACCCCATTGCATCACATGTCTAGCACCGTGGGGGAGGGTTCAGATGGGGGACATAGGAGGGGCCAAATTCCATGTTTATATCCGGCACAATGGGGAAGGAGTTAGATAGAGGAGAAACATAGGTGGGACCCCATTACACAACCTGTCTGGCACTGTGGGGGAGGGATCAGATGAGCAAGGACATAAGTGGGACCCATTACATCACATATCCAGCACCATGGGGGAGGAATCAGATGGGAGGAACATAAGGGGGTCCCCATTACACCACCTGTCTGGCACTTTGGAGAAGGGATCAGAGGGGTGGGGGCATAAGAGGCACCCATTACACCCCCTGTCTGAAATTTTGGGGAAGGGATCAGATGGGGAGGGACATAAGAGGGACCCCATTATAGTACCTGTCTGGCACTGTAAGGGAGAGATCAGATGGGTGGGACATAAGCGGGGCCCATTATATAACATATCCAGCACCATGGAGGGAGGGAACAGATGGGGAATGATATAAGAGAGACCCAATTACACCACCTTTCTGGCACTTTGGAGAAGGGATCAGAGGGGTAGGGGCATAAGAGGGACCCATTACACCACCTGTCTGGCATTGTGGGGGAGGAATCAGATGGGTGGGGGCATAAGAGGGACCCATTACACCACCTGTCTGGCATTGTGGGGGAGGAATCCGATGGGTGGGGACATAAGAGGGGCCCATTATACCACCTGTCTGGCATTGTGGGGGAGGGATCAGATGGGTGGGGACATAAGAGGGACCCATTACACCACCTGTCTAGCATTGTGGGAGAGGGATCAGATGGGTGGGGACATAAGAGGGGCCCATTACACCACCTGTCTGGCATTGTGGGGGAGGAATCAGATGGGTGGGGACATAAGAGGGGCCCATTACACCACCTGTCTGGCATTGTGGGGGAGGAATCAGATGGGTGGGGACATAAGAGGGGCCAATTACACCACCTGTCTGGCATTGTGGGGGAGGAATCAGATGGGTGGGGACATAAGAGGGACCCTGTTACACTACCTGTCTGGCATTGTGGGGGAGGGATCAGATGGGTGGGGACATAAGAGGGGCCCATTACACCCCCTGTCTGAAATTTTGGGGAAGGGATCAGATGGGGAGGGACATAAGAGGGACCCCATTACACCACCTTTCTGGCACTTTAGGGAAGGGATCAGATAGAGAAGGGACATAAGAGGAACCAAATTACACTACCTGTCTGGCACTGTGGGGGAGGCATCAGATGGCTGAGGATAAAAGCGGGGCTCATTACATCACATATCCAGCACCATGGGGCAGAGATCAGATGGGGAGGGACATAAGAGGGACCCCATTACACCACCTGTCTGGCACTTTGGGGGATGGGCAGATGGGAAGCACCATAAGAGGGCCCCATTACATCACATATCCAGCACCATGGGGGAGGGTTCGGATAGGGGAGGGTCATTCCAGGGGCACTTAGATGGCAATGTTGTGGCCCTCACTAGGATTGGTACGGAGGGCCCCTACTGAAGGCAGCAACACTTCATGATTCCAACACGACAAATTCACTGAAATCAAATCTTTTTCCAGGAAATCCGATCATCTTCCATACACCGGAGCGTTGTGTGTTAAATTAGAACTCCAGCTGGTGGGGGAGGGGGAGCACCGGATGCCCATGGAGATCTCTCCTCACTTCCTGTCCCAGTGACCACACGATGACCAGGACAGGAAGTGAAAGAGACCCCCCAACCAACACATGGCCCATAATAACACTCACACCGCGCTTCATCTGGTGGGGGGGGGGGGAGGGACCGGCATCGGCCATAGGCGGTCCTTTTCTGTCATTGTCACCATCTTCTCTCTCTCCTTGGCTGCGTGTGGAATCAGGAACAGCCAGACTTACTGGCCCACTGGATGGAGCTGCTGAGGGGGCGCCGCTCACTGCACCCCTGTATACAGGTAACCAGGAATTTATAGAAAGTGTGTGTCACCCCGATCCGCTGCATGCTGACCCCTCCCCCCCCCTGGATCCTCGTCAGGACCCCATCTGTGTGTTCCGGCTGCAATATCAGAGAATGGAGAGGAGTTCCGGAGGGACAATTATCCCAGAGAGGAGGTCGGTGAGGGGAGGGCAGGAATGGGATTTCCTCTTTGTAATTGTAGCCAGGTCTCCGGCCTTGTCCAGTCTGATGAGGACCTCCAAGGCCAAAGATAGCGGACATCCTTCAATATGTGGCGGGTTGTGAGGCATGGTGGGTGCAAAGATGGTGAAAGTTATTGGGCGCCAGACACTTCTTGGATGTAAAAGAGGTTTTATATTTTTGGGAGAAGGAGGGTTGGGGCCAGGACACCCTTAAGTAGTTGTAGATTCAATTGGCAGACTCTGAGACTTCAATAGGAGGGCAGTCGTGCCGGGAAAGGCCCCAGCAAGGCGCCACTTCTGCACGTGCAGGAATGCCGTCTCCTATGGTAACAGTTCCTAACTCAAACGTAACAGATCCTTCAGCTCCACTACACCTTCTTCTTGTAGTTCTTCAGCACTGAGCTCCCGATCTCTCACTAGACCCTCCAATTCACCGACTCCCCTGAGCCCCTCCAAGGTTTGAGTTGGTATTTCTTTCAAGCGTCCCCCCCCCCACTTCTCTGCTGGGTCCCTAGCTTGGCACTCCAGATACTTCTTCACCCTGCTGGCCGGCTCAGTCCCTGGCTTGGCACACAAGACTGCTCTGCGAGGGTCTCCTCCGCTGGTTGGGTCCCTGGCTTGGCACACAAGACTGCTCTGCGAGGGTCTCCTCCGCTGGTTGGGTCCCGGGCTTGGCACACAAGGCTGCTCTGCGAGGGTCTCCTCCGCTGGTTGGGTCCCGGGCTTGGCACACAAGGCTGCTCTGCGAGGGTCTCCACCGCTGGTTGGGTCCTGGGCTTGGCACACAAGGCTGCTCTGCGAGGGTCTCCTCCGCTGGTTGGGTCCCTGGCTTGGCACACAAGACTGCTCTGCGAGTGTCTCCTCCGCTGGTTGGGTCCCGGGCTTGGCACACAAGGCTGCTCTGCGAGGGTCTCCACCGCTGGTTGGGTCCCTGGCTTGGCACACAAGGCTGCTCTGCCAGGGTCTCCTCCGCTGGTTGGGTCCCTGGCTTGGCACACAAGGCTGCTCTGCGAGGGTCTCCTCCGCTGGTTGGGTCCCTGGCTTGGCACACAAGGCTGCTCTGCGAGGGTCTTCTCCGCTGGTTGGGTCCCTGGCTTGGCACACAAGGCTGCTCTGCGAGGGTCTCCTCCGCTGGTTGGGTCCCTGGCTTGGCACACAAGGCTGCTCTGCGAGGGTCTTCTCCGCTGGTCGGGTCCCTGGCTTGGCACACAAGGCTGCTCTGCGAGGGTCTCCTCCGCTGGTCGGGTCCCGGGCTTGGCACACAAGGCTGCTCTGCCAGGGTCTCCTCCGCTGGTCGGGTCCCTGGCTTGGCACACAAGGCTGCTCTGCCAGGGTCTCCTCCGCTGGTTGGGTCCCTGGCTTGGCACACAAGGCTGCTCTGCCAGGGTCTCCTCCGCTGGTTGGGTCCCTGGCTTGGCACACAAGGCTGCTCTGCGAGGGTCTCCTCCGCTGGTTGGGTCCCTGGCTTGGCACACAAGGCTGCTCTGCGAGGGTCTCCACCGCTGGTTGGGTCCCTGGCTTGGCACACAAGGCTGCTCTGCGAGGGTCTCCTCCGCTGGTTGGGTCCCTGGCTTGGCACACAAGGCTGCTCTGCGAGGGTCTCCACCGCTGGTCGGGTCCCTGGCTTGGCACACAAGGCTGCTCTGCGAGGGTCTCCACCGCTGGTCGGGTCCCTGACTTGATCACCGCCTGAGGTCTCCAGGTTCTCCACCGTGCCGTTCGGTGAGAATGTTGCTCCGGTACTTGCTTCAGTTACTCCCTGTGGTCCCCGGTAATAAGGTGGTCGGTCCCTTCGTGGTGACAACTTCCCTTCTACCTCCGACCGTGACATCTTCTCCAGCCGGCAGAACCGTCACTTCTGGTTGGACTACAAGCCGCAATCCCAACCCTGCGCTGCTCTCTTACTTCTGGATAGGACCTCACACAGCCTGGCAGCCAAATGCCCCCCGGGGTAGGCCCAATCTCCGGCCGAGCAGCCCGGGGCAGACGACACCCATCCACCCAGACAGACGTCCAGGTGGTACAGAACACAGATCACTGGACCTCTCCCGAATATATAGGTTCTCCCAGCAGGCCAAGGCATTCAAGAAAACCCCTGCCCATTGGCTGAGATACCCCATATACCCATAACCTGACCTTGGGTTGCCCTTCTTGTATGTAGTACCACCAAGTACCCGGCCACCTAGTGGTAGAAGAGAAAAAGTGCAACAAGGCCAAACTTAGGGAGAAATCAACAGATCTCTATCAATCGACCAAGATAAATACTCCTGGCAAATACATTTGTGAGGAGCTCCCCGACTAAACCCCAGGGGGCAACAATTACTTCATCCTCACCCACCTGTAACCCCCCCACCCATCCCCCCATGTCTAAAATCTTCATTTTCGTTGATCTATTCATAACAAGTCAACAGACATCATCCAGCACCGTCACTACTATCACTATATATAACCAGCACTGTCACTACTATCACTATATATAACCAGCACCGTCACTACTATCACTATATATAACCAGCACTGTCACTACCATCACTATATATAATCAGCACTGTCACTACTATCACTATATATAATCAGCACTGTCACTACTATCACTATATATAATCAGCACTGTCACTACTATCACTATATATAACCAGCACTGTCACTACCATCACTATATATAACCAGCACTGTCACTACTATCACTATATATAATCAGCACTGTCACAACTATCACTATATATAATCAGCACTGTCACTACTATCACTATATATAACCAGCACTGTCACTACTATCACTATATATAACCAGCACTGTCACTACTATCACTATATATAATCAGCACTGTCACTACTATCACTATATATAATCAGCACTGTCACTACTATCACTATATATAACCAGCACTGTCACTACTATCACTATATATAATCAGCACTGTCACTACCATCACTATATATAATCAGCACTGTCACTACTATCACTATATATAACCAGCACTGTCGCTACTATCACTATATATAATCAGCACTGTCGCTACTATCACTATATATAACCAGCACTGTCACTACTATCACTATATATAACCAGCACTGTCACTACTATCACTATATATAATCAGCACTGTCACTACTATCACTATATATAATCAGCACTGTCACTACTATCACTATATATAACCAGCATTCACTATATATAACCAGCACTGTCACTACTATCACTATATATAACCAGCAATCACTATATATAACCAGCACTGTCACTACTATCACTATATATAATCAGCACTGTCACTACCATCACTATATATAACCAGCACTGTCACTACTATCACTATATATAATCAGCACTGTCACTAATATCACCATATAATCAGCACTATCACTACCATCACTATATATATAACCAGCACTGTCACGACTATCACAATATATTCAGTACGGTGGCTGATTTCACAGATTGCTCAGCGGTATGATAACTCTCTCTATTCCTCCTGACAGGTGATGGCGCCCTCCCAGCTTCTGGTCACAGTTCCCCTTCGAGGCCTCAGTGGTTTCCGCCATAGACGTTCTCGGCGTTGGCGGTATTACACGCCTAGTGGTGTCCGCCTCCTCACCCCGGTCATGGAGCCAGAGAAACTCCACCAATGGCTGGAAGTGGAGCAATTCCAGAAGAGCACCCCCCAGTGGCATGACGGAGATGTTAACATTCAGGGTGATTTGGTGCCGGCCCGAGTGGTGAATGTCTTCCATGGGCTCCTCCACCGAGCTATTCCTGCCTGTAACTTGTCTGGTAAGAGGACCCCGTCCCTCCCCCGTCCCTCCTCCGTCCCTCCTCCGTCCCTCCCCCGTCCCTCCTCCATCCCTCCCTGTCCCTCCTCCGTCCCTCCCCCGTCCCTCCTCCGTCCCTCCTCCATCCCTCCCTGTCCCTCCTCCGTCCCTCCTCCGTCCCTTCCCCGTCCCTCCTCCATCCCTCCCTGTCCCTCCTCCGTCCCTCCCCGTCCCTCCTCCGTCCCTCCCCCATCCCTCCACCACATCCCTCCCCGTCCCTCCTCCATCCCTCCCCCGTCCCTCCCCCGTCCCTCCTCCGTCCCTCCTCCGTCCCTCCCCGTCCCTCCTCCATCCCTCCCCGTCCCTCCTCCGTCCCTCCTCCGTCCCTCCTCCGTCCCTCCTCCATCCCTCCCTGTCCCTCCTCTGTCCCTCCTCCGTCCCTCCTCCGTCCCTTCCCCGTCCCTCCTCCGTCCCTCCCCCGTCCCTCCTCCGTCCCTCCCCCGTCCCTCCACCACATCCCTCCCCGTCCCTCCCCCGTCCCTCCTCCGTCCCTCCTCCGTCCCTCCCCGTCCCTCCTCCATCCCTCCTCCGTCCCTCCTCCAGTCCCTCCCCCGTTCCTCCTCCGTCCCTCCCCTGTCCCTCCCCGTCCCTCCTCCGTCCCTCCCCCATCCTTCCTCCGTCCCTCCCCTATCCCTCCTCCGTCCCTCCCCCTGTCCCTCCTCCATCCCTCCCTCGTCTCTCCCAGTCCCTCCTCCTTCCCTCCCCGTCCCTCCCCCTTCCCTCCTCCGTCCCTCCCCATCCCTCCCCCGTCCCTCCCCTGTCCCTCCTCTGTCCCTCCTCCGTCCCTCCCTCGTCCCTCCTACGTCCCTCCCCCTTCCCTCCCCCTGTCCCTCCCCCGTCCCTCCTCCGTCCCTCCTCCAGGAGTCACTGGTGAGATAGGAGGACACAGAGGTCACTGGTGATATAGGAGCACACAGGGGTCACTGGTGATATAAGAGCACACAGGGGTCACTGGTGATATAGGGGCACACAGGGGTCACTGGTGATATAGGGGCACACAGGGGTCGCTGCGGACACAGGGGTCACTGGTGATATAGGGGCACACAGGGGTCACTGGGGACAAAGGAGCACACGGGTCACTGGAGACACAGGAGTCACTGGTGAGATAGGAGGACACAGGGGTCACTGGTGATATAGGCGCACACAGGGGTCACTGGAGACACAGGAGCACATGGGTCACTGGAGACATAGGAGTCACTGGTGAGATAGGAGGACACAGGAGTCACTGGTGAGATAGGAGCACACGGGAGTCACTGGTGAGATAGGAGCACACAGGGGTCACTTGTGAGATAGGAGGACACAGGAGTCACTGGAGACACAGGAGACACAGTAGTAACCGGTGAGATAGGAGCACACAGGGGTCACCGGTGAGATAGGAGCACACAGGGGTCACCGGTGAGATAGGAGCACACAGGGGTCACTGGAGACACAGTAGTCACTGGTGAGATAGGAGCACACAGGAGTCATTGGTGAGATAGGAGGACACAGGTGTCACTGGTGAGATAGGAGGACACAGGAGTCACTGGTGAGATAGGAGGACACAGGAGTCACTGGTGAGATAGGAGCACACGGGAGTCACTGGTGAGATAGGAGCACACAGGGGTCACTTGTGAGATAGGAGGACACAGGAGTCACTGGAGACACAGCAGACACAGTAGTAACCGGTGAGATAGGAGCACACAGGGGTCACCGGTGAGATAGGAGCACACAGGGGTCACCGGTGAGATAGGAGCACACAGGGGTCACTGGAGACACAGTAGTCACTGGTGAGATAGGAGCACACAGGAGTCATTGGTGAGATAGGAGGACACAGGTGTCACTGGTGAGATAGGAGGACACAGGAGTCACTGGTGAGATAGGAGGACACAGGAGTCACCGGTGAGATAGGAGCACACAGGGGTCACCGGTGAGATAGGAGCACACAGGGGTCACCGGTGAGATAGGAGCACACAGGGGTCACCGGTGAGATAGGAGCACACAGGGGTCACCGGTGAGATAGGAGCACACAGGGGTCACCGGTGAGATAGGAGCACACAGGAGTCACTGGGGAGATAGGAGGACACAGGAGTCACTGGTGAGATAGGAGCACACAGGGGTCACTGGTGAGATAGGAGCACACAGGGGTCACTGGTGAGATAGGAGCACACAGGGGTCACTGGAGACACAGGAGCACACGGGTCACTGGAGACACAGGAGTCACTGGTGAGATAGGAGGACACAGGGGTCACTGGTGATATAGGCACACAGGGGTCACCGGGGACACAGGAGCACACAGGAGTCACTGGAGACACAGGAGCACACGGGTCACTGGAGACATAGGAGTCACTGGTGAGATAGGAGCACACAGGAGTCACTGGTGAGATAGGAGCACACAGGGGTCAATGGTGAGACAGGAGGACACAGGGGTCACTGGTGAGACAGGAGGACACAGGGGTCACTGGTGAGATAGGAGCACACAGGAGTCACTGGTGAGATAGGAGCACACAGGGGTCACTGGTGAGATAGGAGCACACAGGAGTCACTGGTGAGATAAGAGGACACAGGAGTCACTGGAGACACAGGAGACACAGTAGTCACCGGTGAGATAGGAGCACACAGGGGTCACCGGTGAGATAGGAGCACACAGAGGTCACTGGAGACACAGGAGACACAGTAGTCACTGGTGAGATAGGAGCACACAGGGGTCAAGGGTGAGATAGGAGCACACAGGGGTCACCGGTGAGATAGGAGCACACAGGAGTCACTGGTGAGATAGGAGCACACAGGGGTCACTGGTAAATTATAGGAGCACACAGGGGTCACTGGAGACACAGGAGACACAGTAGTCACCGGTGAGATAGTAGCACACAGGGGTCACCGGTGAGATAGGAGCACACAGGGGTCACTGGAGACACAGGAGACACAGTAGTCACCGGTGAGATAGGATCACACAGGGGTCAAGGGTGAGATAGGAGCACACAGGGGTCACCGGTGAGATAGGAGCACACAGGGGTCACTGGTGAGATAGGAGCACACAGGAGTCACTGGTGAGATAGGAGCATACAGGAGTCACTGGAGACACAGGAGACACAGGAGACACAGTAGTCACCGGTGAGATAGGAGCACACAGGGGTCAAGGGTGAGATAGGAGCACACAGGGGTCACCGGTGAGATAGGAGCACACAGGGGTCACTGGTGAGATAGGAGCACACAGGAGTCACTGGTGAGATAGGAGCACACAGGGGTCACTGGTGAGATAGGAGCACACAGGGGTCACTGGTGAGATAGGAGCACACAGGAGTCACTGGTGATATAGGAGCACACAGGAGTCACTGGTGAGATAAGAGGACACAGGAGTCACTGGAGACACAGTAGTCACCGGTGAGATAGGAGCACACAGGGGTCACCGGTGAGATAGGAGCACACAGGGGTCACCGGTGAGATAGGAGCACACAGGGGTCACTGGTGAGATAGGAGCACACAGGAGTCACTGGTGAGCTAAGAGGACACAGGAGTCACTGGAGACACAGGAGACACAGTAGTCACCGGTGAGATAGGAGCACACAGGGGTCACTGGTGAGATAGGACCACACAGGAGTCACTGGTGAGATAGGAGGACACAGGAGTCACTGGTGAGATAGGAGCACACAGGGGTCACTGGTGAGATAGGAGGACACAGGGGTCACTGGTGAGATAGGAGCACACAGGGGTCACTGGTGAGATAGGAGGACACAGGGGTCACTGGTGAGATAGGAGGACACAGGAGTCACTGGAGACACTGGAGACACAGTAGTCACCGGTGAGATAGGAGCACACAGGGGTCACCGGTGAGATAGGAGGACACAGGGGTCACCGGTGAGATAGGAGCACACAGGGGTCACCGGTGAGATAGGAGCACACAGGGGTCACTGGTGAGATAGGAGCACACAGGAGTCACAGGAGACACAGTAGTCACCGGTGAGATAGGAGCACACAGGAGTCACTGGTGAGATAAGAGGACACAGGAGTCACTGGAGACACAGGAGACACAGTAGTCACTGGTGAGATAGGAGCACACAGGGGTCACTGGTGAGATAGGAGCACACAGGGGTCACTGGTGAGATAGGAGCACACAGGGGTCACTGGTGAGATAGGAGGACACAGGGGTCACTGGTGAGATAGGAGGACACAGGAGTCACTGGAGACACTGGAGACACAGTAGTCACCGGTGAGATAGGAGCACACAGGAGTCACTGGTGAGATAAGAGGACACAGGAGTCACTGGAGACACAGGAGACACAGTAGTCACTGGTGAGATAGGAGCACACAGGGGTCACTGGTGAGATAGGAGCACACAGGGGTCACTGGTGAGATAGGAGCACACAGGGGTCACTGGTGAGATAGGAGCACACAGGGGTCACTGGTGAGATAGGAGGACACAGGAGTCACCGGTGAGATAGGAGCACACAGGAGTCACCGGTGAGATAGGAGCACACAGGGGTCACCGGTGAGATAGGAGCACACAGGAGTCACTGGTGAGATGGGAGCACACAGGGGTCACCGGTGAGATAGGAGGACACAGGAGTCACTGGTGAGATAGGAGCACACAGGAGTCACTGGTGAGATGGGAGCACACAGGGGTCACCGGTGAGATAGGAGCACACAGGGGTCACCGGTGAGATAGGAGCACACAGGGGTCACTGGTGAGATAGGAGCACACAGGGGTCACCGGTGAGATAGGAGCACACAGGGGTCACCGGTGAGATAGGAGCACACAGGAGTCACTGGTGAGATAGGAGCACACAGGGGTCACCGGTGAGATAGGAGCACACAGGGGTCACCGGTGAGATAGGAGCACACAGGAGTCACTGGTGAGATAGGAGCACACAGGGGTCACCGGTGAGATAGGAGCACACAGGGGTCACCGGTGAGATAGGAGCACACAGGGGTCACTGGTGATATAGGGGCACACAGGGGTCACTGGGGACACAGGGGTAACTGGTGATATAGGGGCACACAGGGGTCACCGGTGAGATAGGAGCACACAGGGGTCACCGGTGAGATAGGAGGACACAGGGGTCATTGGTGAGATAGGAGCACACAGGGGTCACCGGTGAGATAGGAGGACACAGGGGTCATTGGTGAGATAGGAGCACACAGGGGTCACCGGTGAGATAGGAGCACAGGAGTCGCTGAGATTTGCCTCGTGGTTGGTTGCAGCGGCAGCACTCTGAGCGAGGGATAGGACTGATGCTGGGACCACGGAGCGGTGAGTGTAAAACTCATGTTCATTATAATTGCTCAGCACAGTCACCAATGTCCGTGTTTTGCCCCCTCTCTCCTACAGACAAGGTGAGTGTGATGGAGTCCATCGGCCCAATCATCAGAGTGAATGTGGAGACCTCCATGCAGATGGTGGACGTGGAGTTGGTTCCTATGGTGGAAATTCCTGGCAGTTGGCCCCGGTCGGCCCGCTGGCCGCGGTTCTTCAAGCGGTGGCCCTCCAAAGACAAGGCGCGGTGTGTTAAGGTACGAGGGCCACTGAACACCAATCACAGGACATGTTTTATCTTCCATGTAAAGAGTTTGTCGCACCTTCTCCACTCCTTCTTCCACTCTGTCCCGATGGTGTCATAAAGACCAGCGGTGACACCAAAGTTTGGAGACTTTGATAAGATTCTTTTTGGTGATGGAGAATTTGAGGGGAAATGTTTCCTATTGGGTTCCTAGATACTCCTCACCCACACCGTCTCCTTCTACCCCCTCCCCCGCACCTCTCAGACTTCCTTCCACCCTTCCAGTCCAAATAACTAACATCTGATCCCTTCCCCCACCTTGCAGTCCTTCGGCTTTGACCTCATCGCTCGGACCAATTACCACTGGCAGTTGTCCTTCCTACGCGCTGAGCGCCTCCTGCTGGAGGGGATGGAAGAGGATGGCGGGTGCCGGATGAAATGTTTGCGGGTTGTGCGGCAGTTGAAGGAGGAGGTGTGGTGTCCTGGAAATCGCCCCGTCATCACATCGCAACATCTCCAGGTACCACCATTCTTTTCTAGAAGAGGAAAGGGTTGGGTTCATATTGTATCTCTGGTGGGTTCCATCCTGACATGGGATACTTGTACTACGTGCCCCCCCCCTGACACTGGGTAACAGACCCAAGCGTCTGATTGGCTGAGAGATAATTCATTGTTAGCAAAGTGAATATTCATTCGTTTTTCTAACACACCTGGGTGAGGTGCGAGTGCAATGCTTTGCACTCACAGGTCAACTTTTTTCAAGCCTATTAGAGCCAAAGGCTCCAATCAGGTGCTTCAAAAACCACCCCCGCTGCTGTAGTTCAGGCTCCCGGCATCCAAAAAGAGGCCGGATGACTGAATAGGGGGTGGCTACAGGGGCAATGGATAGATTAATGCTCTTCATGAATCTGTCCATACTACACAGGGGTGGCTGGAGAGAGGGGAGGCGCCCCTTAGTGGACGCACCACCACTGCTCTATATAGTGGGAGGGGACAGACTCCATCAAGAGGGAGGGGGCAGACTCCATATAGGGGGAGGAGACAGAATCCATCAAGAGGGAGGAGACACTCCATATAGTGGGAGAAGACACTCCATATAGTGGGAGGAGACATACTCCATCGGGAGGGAGGAGACAAACTCCATATAGTGGGAGGAGACATACTCCATCGGGAGGGAGGAGACAAACTCCATATAGTGGGAGGAGACAGACTCCATATTGTTGGGAGGAGACACTTCATATAGTGGGAGGGGACACTCCATATAGTGGGAGGAGACAGACTCCATATTGTTGGGAGGAGACACTCCATATAGTGGGAGGCGACAGACTCCATATTGTTGGGAGGAGACATTCCATATAGTGGGAGGAGACACTCCATATAGTGGGAGGAGACACGCCATATAGTGGGAGGAGACAGACTCCATATTGTTGGGAGGAGACACTTCATGTAGTGGGAGGAGACAGACTCCATATTGTTGGGAGGAGACACTCCATATAGTGGGAGGAGACACTCCATATAGTGGGAGGCAACAGACTCCATATAGTGGGAGGAGACAGACTCCATATAGTGGGAGGAGACACTCCATATAGTCGGAGGAGACACTCCATTTAGTGGGAGGAGACACTCCATATATTGGGAGGAGACACTCCATAGAGTGGGAGGAGACACTCCATATAGTGGGAGGAGACACTCCATATAGTGGGAGGAGACAGACTCCATATAGTGGGAAACAGACACTCCATATATTGGGAGGAGACACTCCATATAGTGGGAGGAGACAGACTCCATATAGTGGGAGGAGACAGACTCCATATAGTGGGAGGAGACAGACTCCATATAGTGGGAGGAGACACTCCATATAGTGGGAGGAGACACTCCATATAGTGGGAGGAGACAGACTCCATATAGTGGGAGGAGACAGACTCCATATAGTGGGAGGAGACACTCCATATATTGGGAGGAGACACTCCATATAGTGGGAGGAGACACTCCATATAGTGAGAGGAGACACTTCCTATATTGGGAGGAGACACTCCATATAGTGGGAGGAGACAGACTCCATATAGTGGGAGGAGACACTCCATATAGTGGGAGGAGACAGACTCCATATTGTTGGGAGGAGACAGACTCCATATAGTGGGAGGAGACACTCCATATAGTGGGAGGCGACAGACTCCATATAGTGGGAGGAGACAGACTCCATATAGTGGGAGGAGACACTCCATATAGTGGGAGGAGACACTCCATATAGTGGGAGGAGACAGACTCCATATAGTGGGAGGAGACACTCCATATAGTGGGAGGCGACAGACTCCATATAGTGGGAGGAGACAGACTCCATATAGTGGGAGGAGACACTCCATATAGTGGGAGGAGACACTCCATATAGTGGGAGGAGACAGACTCCATATAGTGGGAGGAGACACTCCATATATTGGGAGGAGACACTCCATATAGTGGGAGGAGACAGACTCCATATTGTTGGGAGGAGACATTCCATATAGTGGGAGGAGACACTCCGTATATTGGGAGGAGACACTCCATATATTGGGAGGAGACATACTCCATATAGTGGGAGGAGACACTCCATATATTGGGAGGAGACAGACCCCATATATTGGGAGGAGACACTCCATATAGTGGGAGGAGACAGACTCCATATATTGGGAGGAGACAGACTCCATATAGTGGGAGGAGACAGACTCCATATAGTGGGAGGAGACACTCCATATATTGGGAGGAGACAGACTCCATATATTGGGAGGAGACACTCCATATAATGGGAGGAGACAGACTCCATATATTGGGAGGAGACACTCCATATAGTGGGAGGAGACACTCCATATAGTGGGAGGAGACAGACTCCATATAGTGGGAGGAGACACTCCATATATTGGGAGGAGACAGACTCCATATTGTTGGGAGGAGACAGACTCCATATAGTGGGAGGAGACACTCCATATATATGGAGGAGACAGACTCCATATAGTGGGAGGAGACAGACTCCATATAGTGGGAGGAGACACTCCATATAGTGGGAGGAGACAGACTTCATATAGTGGGAGGAGAAACTCCATATAGTGGGAGGAGACAGACTCCATATAGTGGGAGGAGACAGACTTCATATAGTGGGAGGAGACACTCCATATAGTGGGAGGAGACAGACTTCATATATTGGGAGGAGACACTCCATATAGTGGGAGGAGACAGACTCCATATAGTGGGAGGAGACAGACTCCATATAGTGGGAGGAGACAGACTTCATATATTGGGAGGAGACACTCCATATAGTGGGAGGAGACAGACTCCATATAGTGGGAGGAGACACTCCATATAGTGGGAGGAGACAGACTCCATATTGTTGGGAGGAGACAGACTCCATATAGTGGGAGGAGACACTCCATATAGTGGGAGGAGACAGACTCCATATAGTGGGAGGAGACAGACTCCATATAGTGGGAGGAGACACTCCATATAGTGGGAGGAGACAGACTCCATATAGTGGGAGGAGACAATCCATATAGTGGGAGGAGACAGACTTCATATAGTGGGAGGAGACACTCCATATAGTGGGAGGAGACAGACTCCATATAGTGGGAGGAGACACTCCATATAGTGGGAGGAGACAGACTCCATATAGTGGGAGGAGACAGACTCCATATAGTGGGAGGAAACAGACTCCATATTGTTGGGAGGAGACACTCCATATAGTGGGAGGAGACAGACTCCATATAGTGGGAGGAGACAGACTCCATATTGTTGGGAGGAGACACTCCATATAGTGGGAGGAGACAGACTCCATATAGTGGGAGGAGACAGACTCCATATAGTGGGAGGAAACAGACTCCATATTGTTGGGAGGAGACACTCCATATAGTGGGAGGAGACACTCCATATATTGGGAGGAGACAGACTCCATATAGTGGGAGGAGACACTCCATATATTGGGAGGAGACAGACTCCATATAGTGGGAGGCGACAGACTCCATATAGTGGGAGGAGACAGACTCCATATTGTTGGGAGGAGACACTCCATATAGTGGGAGGAGACACTCCATATAGTGGGAGGCGACAGACTCCATATAGTGGGAGGAGACAGACTCCATATAGTGGAAAACAGACACTCCATATAGTGGGAGGAGACAGACTCCATATAGTGGGAGGAGACACTCCATATAGTGGGAGGAGACAGACTCCATATAGTGGGAGGAGACACTCCATATAGTGGGAGGAGACAGACTCCACATAGTGGGAGGAGACAGACTCCATATAGTGGGAGGAGACACTCCATATAGTGGGAGGAGACAGACTCCATATAGTGGGAGGAGACAGACTCCATATAGTGGGAGGAAACAGACTCCATATTGTTGGGAGGAGACACTCCATATAGTGGGAGGAGACACTCCATATAGTGGGAGGCGACAGACTCCATATAGTGGGAGGAGACAGACTCCATATAGTGGAAAACAGACACTCCATATAGTGGGAGGAGACAGACTCCATATAGTGGGAGGAGACACTCCATATAGTGGGAGGAGACAGACTCCATATAGTGGGAGGAGACACTCCATATAGTGGGAGGAGACAGACTCCACATAGTGGGAGGAGACAGACTCCATATAGTGGGAGGAGACAGACTCCATATAGTGGGAGGAGACACTCCATATAGTGGGAGGAGACAGACTCCATATAGTGGGAGGAGACAGACTCCATATAGTGGGAGGAGACACTCCATATAGTGGGAGGAGACAGACTCCATATAGTGGGAGGAGACAATCCATATAGTGGGAGGAGACAGACTTCATATAGTGGGAGGAGACACTCCATATAGTGGGAGGAGACAGACTCCATATAGTGGGAGGAGACACTCCATATAGTGGGAGGAGACAGACTCCATATAGTGGGAGGAGACACTCCATATAGTGGGAGGAGACAGACTCCATATAGTGGGAGGAAACAGACTCCATATTGTTGGGAGGAGACAGACTCCATATAGTGGGAGGAGACACTCCATATAGTGGGAGGAGACAGACTCCATATAGTGGGAGGAGACAGACTCCATATAGTGGGAGGAGACACTCCATATAGTGGGAGGAGACAGACTCCATATAGTGGGAGGAGACAATCCATATAGTGGGAGGAGACAGACTTCATATAGTGGGAGGAGACACTCCATATAGTGGGAGGAGACAGACTCCATATAGTGGGAGGAGACAGACTCCATATAGTGGGAGGAGACACTCCATATAGTGGGAGGAGACAGACTCCATATAGTGGGAGGAAACAGACTCCATATTGTTGGGAGGAGACACTCCATATAGTGGGAGGAGACAGACTCCATATAGTGGGAGGAGACAGACTCCATATTGTTGGGAGGAGACACTCCATATAGTGGGAGGAGACAGACTCCATATAGTGGGAGGAGACAGACTCCATATAGTGGGAGGAAACAGACTCCATATTGTTGGGAGGAGACACTCCATATAGTGGGAGGAGACACTCCATATATTGGGAGGAGACAGACTCCATATAGTGGGAGGAGACACTCCATATATTGGGAGGAGACAGACTCCATATAGTGGGAGGAGACAGACTCCATATAGTGGGAGGAGACAGACTCCATATAGTGGGAGGAAACAGACTCCATATTGTTGGGAGGAGACACTCCATATAGTGGGAGGAGACACTCCATATAGTGGGAGGAGACAGACTCCATATTGTTGGGAGGAGACACTCCATATAGTGGGAGGCGACAGACTCCATATAGTGGGAGGAGACAGACTCCATATAGTGGAAAACAGACACTCCATATAGTGGGAGGAGACAGACTCCATATAGTGGGAGGAGACACTCCATATAGTGGGAGGAGACAGACTCCATATAGTGGGAGGAGACACTCCATATAGTGGGAGGAGACAGACTCCACATAGTGGGAGGAGACAGACTCCATATAGTGGGAGGAGACAGACTCCATATAGTGGGAGGAGACACTCCATATAGTGGGAGGAGACAGACTCCATATAGTGGGAGGAGACAGACTCCATATAGTGGGAGGAGACACTCCATATAGTGGGAGGAGACAGACTCCATATAGTGGGAGGAGACAATCCATATAGTGGGAGGAGACAGACTTCATATAGTGGGAGGAGACACTCCATATAGTGGGAGGAGACAGACTCCATATAGTGGGAGGAGACACTCCATATAGTGGGAGGAGACAGACTCCATATAGTGGGAGGAGACACTCCATATAGTGGGAGGAGACAGACTCCATATAGTGGGAGGAGACAGACTCCATATAGTGGGAGGAGACACTCCATATAGTGGGAGGAGACAGACTCCATATAGTGGGAGGAAACAGACTCCATATTGTTGGGAGGAGACACTCCATATAGTGGGAGGAGACAGACTCCATATAGTGGGAGGAGACAGACTCCATATTGTTGGGAGGAGACACTCCATATAGTGGGAGGAGACAGACTCCATATAGTGGGAGGAGACAGACTCCATATAGTGGGAGGAAACAGACTCCATATTGTTGGGAGGAGACACTCCATATAGTGGGAGGAGACACTCCATATATTGGGAGGAGACAGACTCCATATAGTGGGAGGAGACACTCCATATATTGGGAGGAGACAGACTCCATATAGTGGGATGAGACAGACTCCATATAGTGGGAGGAGACAGACTCCATATAGTGGGAGGAAACAGACTCCATATTGTTGGGAGGAGACACTCCATATAGTGGGAGGAGACACTCCATATAGTGGGAGGAGACAGACTCCATATTGTTGGGAGGAGACACTCCATATAGTGGGAGGCGACAGACTCCATATAGTGGGAGGAGACAGACTCCATATAGTGGAAAACAGACACTCCATATAGTGGGAGGAGACAGACTCCATATAGTGGGAGGAGACACTCCATATAGTGGGAGGAGACAGACTCCATATAGTGGGAGGAGACACTCCATATAGTGGGAGGAGACAGACTCCACATAGTGGGAGGAGACAGACTCCATATAGTGGGAGGAGACAGACTCCATATAGTGGGAGGAGACACTCCATATAGTGGGAGGAGACAGACTCCATATAGTGGGAGGAGACAGACTCCATATAGTGGGAGGAGACACTCCATATAGTGGGAGGAGACAGACTCCATATAGTGGGAGGAGACAATCCATATAGTGGGAGGAGACAGACTTCATATAGTGGGAGGAGACACTCCATATAGTGGGAGGAGACAGACTCCATATAGTGGGAGGAGACACTCCATATAGTGGGAGGAGACAGACTCCATATAGTGGGAGGAGACACTCCATATAGTGGGAGGAGACAGACTCCATATAGTGGGAGGAAACAGACTCCATATTGTTGGGAGGAGACACTCCATATAGTGGGAGGAGACAGACTCCATATAGTGGGAGGAGACAGACTCCATATTGTTGGGAGGAGACACTCCATATAGTGGGAGGAGACAGACTCCATATAGTGGGAGGAGACAGACTCCATATAGTGGGAGGAAACAGACTCCATATTGTTGGGAGGAGACACTTCATATAGTGGGAGGAGACACTCCATATAGTGGGAGGAGACAGACTCCATATTGTTGGGAGGAGACACTCCATATAGTGGGAGGAGACAGACTCCACATAGTGGGAGGAGACAGACTCCACATAGTGGGAGGAGACAGACTCCATATAGTGGGAGGAGACACTCCATATAGTGGGAGGAGACACTCCATATAGTGGGAGGAGACAGACTCCATGGGAGGAGACACTCCATATAGTGGGAGGAGACAGACTCCATATAGTGGGAGGAGACAGACTCCATATAGTGGGAGGAGACAGACTCCATGGGAGGAGACACTCCATATAGTGGGAGGAGACACTCCATATAGTAGGAGGAGACACTCCATATAGTGGGAGGAGACACTCCATATAGTGGGAGGAGACACTCCACATAGTGGGAGGAGACACTCCATATAGTGGGAGGAGACAGACTCCACATAGTGGGAGGAGACACACTCCATATAGTGGGAGGAGACACTCCATATAGTGGGAGGAGACACTCCATATAGTGGGAGGAGACACTCCACATAGTGGGAGGAGACAGACTCCATATTGTTGGGAGGAGACAGACTCCATATAGTGGGAGGAGACACTCCATATAGTGGGAGGAGACACTCCATATAGTGGGAGGAGACATTCCATATCTGTGTCACCGTCTTTCTTTGTTCTTGGCAGATGATCCTCCTTTGGGAGTGTGAAAGCCGCCCGTCCTCGAAGTCATGGCTGGATTTCGGGTCCTGTTTCCTTCGCCTGGTCCGCAGACTTCTGAAATGTTCCAGACAACGCTTCCTGCGCCATTACTTTGTCCGACGGGCGAATCTGCTGAAAAATGCCGATGCCAACCAGCTGGACAACCTCGCTGACAAACTGGCCCGCTTCTTGCAGAAGCCTTCTTTGGACATGGCTTCCTTTGACGGCCACTCCTTTACTTGTTAAAGACAGCCCCTGCGGAGCAAGGAAGGTGGGGCCTCACCCAAAGCCCCTCCCCCCTTCAACTCAGGACATAATGAGCTCCCCAAAGGGCCCCTCTAGCCCAGTACAGTGGGGGGCATGGTGTACTCAGAATTGTCCATGAGCTTTTCCAATCTACATTTCCAACTTGTTCGGGGCGGTCTCTCAGGATCCTCAGTGGATGGTTTGTCCAAATGCTTCCGAGGAACTATTACATATTAAATGTTGAGAAACATCGCAGTGGTCACAAGAGAGCAAAGTCCGTGCCAAGGTTGTTCTTTCGGGAGGCATTACCTTCCAGCCCCTCAATGAGGTGCAGATACGTAGAGCAAGGAGGGGCAGTGTGTGGCTGAGGATGGATCTGTAACTCAAGTCTTTGGATTGTGGGGCACTTGGCCACAAATAATAAAAAATGTGCTCTATGATGCCGGCTGATGGTCAGAGCAGGAACTGCATTGCTTATCAGAGAATCACGTGACCTCCTCTGCACAGAACGCCAAGCGGCCCGGGGATTATCATATAATTTGTAGTTGTGGCATCATATGGTCCCCTCACTGACTGATTGGAGGAAGAGCTAGTGAGGAACATGGACTGAGGAACAATGGACCATGGACTCTACACCAGACTTCCTTAGTAAAGGGGTACTCCGTCCTCCATCATTCATTCAACCATCATATCTCTCTATCGGATCTCACTGCTCTACTGGGCCAGCGTGGCCCTTCAAGGAGGAGCTGTTTCTGGACTGGGGAACAATGGCCCATGGACTGGTCACAAATCCTCCCTAATGAAGAGATATTTCCCTCATGGCTGCCATGACAGGAACAGGCCTGCCGGTAATTTAGCCTGGATGGTGAGGCTGTAATGGGGAGGGGGTTAGGGTCGTATCCCACTGACATGCTCTGTGGAGCCAACAGGTGATGCCCATGGACTGGGCACCAGACTTCCCTAATAAAGGGCTATTGCCCCATGGCTGCCATGGCAAAGACAGGCCTGCTGGTAATTTAGCTTGGAAGGTGAGGCTGTAATGGGGGGTTAGGGTCGTGTCTCACATGCTCTGCGGAGCCAACAGGTGATGTTTCCGGACCAAGGAAAAAATTGGGCGGCACAGTGATGTTGGGTGGCACAGTGGTGTAGTGGGTAACACTCTCACCTAGCAGTAAGAAGGGTTGCTGGTTCAAATCCCAACCATGGCACCACCTGCCTGGAGTTTGCATGTTCTCCCTGTTCCTGTGTGGGTTTCCTCCGGGTACTCCGGTTTCCTCTCACACTCCAAAAACATGCAGGTCTTCTGTCCAAAATTGGCTCTACTATGTAGTAGTAGTAATAGTAGGGGACCTTGGATTGTGGGCTCCTTATGGGTAGGGACCAATGTGAGTGCGATGTATGTGTGGAGTGCTGCATAAATTGACGCCACTGTATGGGTACCTTAAATAAAATAATATATAATAGGCATTTTGTAGACACTCACTCAAGATGGACTGGTGTCTTTATTCAACCTTACTAACCATGTAACTATGTAAGGAAGTATGGCCCATGGCCTGGGCACCGGACTTCCCTAATAAAGGGATGGCATGGCAAAGACAAGCCTGCTGGTAATTTAGCCTGGATTGTAAGAGCGTATCTATGGGGTGAGAGTATATTACCAACAGGTGATGCCTACGGACGGAGGAACAATGGCCCACTGACTGGACACCGGGCTACCTTAAAAAAGGGATATTTTCACCATGGCTGCCATGGCAGGGACCAACTTGCTAGTAATTTATCCTGGAAGGTGAGGCTGTATGGGGGAGGGGTTGGGGTCATATCTCACTGACTGCTCTATGAGGCCAACAGATGATGTCTCCAGACCAAGGAATGGTGGCCCATGGACTGGACACCAGGCTTCCTTAATAAATAAATATTTCCCCATGGCTGCCATGGCAAAGACAGACCCGCTGGTAAACTAGCCTGGATGGCGAAGCTGTAATGGGGGATGTGAAGGACTGCTCTGTGGAGCCAACAGGTGATGTCTCCAGACTGAGGAATTATGGCCCATGGACTATGAATTGGGCAATGGATAACCATGGAGTATCAATAATAAGGAGATATTTCCCCGTGGCTGCCATGGCAAGGACAGTACTCCATGATACTCCATGGTTAATACCGGTGAGCCTGTATAGCAGGGTGGGGGTGGGGGGGTCACATCTCACTAACTGCTCTACGAAGCCAATGAGGGCCCTTTATAGAGGTGCCTTCATCTCTCTGATGACGCCATTGATGTGATATGAAAAATAAGTTCAACCAAACGATGAGATGTATAAATATAATAAATAGTACATTATAACCCCAATCTGTCCATCCCAATTCATCAACCTCCCCAGCACCAGACCCCCGACAACAACAGCCCCCCGACAACAGCCCCCCGACAACAGCCCCCCGACAACAGCCCCCCGACAACAGCCCCCCGACAACAGACCCCCGACAACAGCCCCCCGACAACAGCCCCCCGACAACAGACCCCCGACAACAGCCCCCCGACAACAGCCCCCCGACAACAGCCCCCCGACAACAGACCCCCGACAACAGCCCCCCGACAACAGCCCCCCGACAACAGCCCCCCGACAACAGCCCCCCGACAACAGCCCCCCCGACAACAGCCCCCCGACAACAGACCCCCGACAACAGCCCCCCGACAACAGCCCCCCGACAACAGACCCCCGACAACAGCCCCCCGACAACAGCCCCCCGACAACAGACCCCCGACAACAGACCCCAGACAACAGCCCCCCGACAACAGCCCCCTGGACATTCCATCCAAACCAACTAGGAAATGTCAGACACCCTCACTAGAGTGATATTCTACCCCCCCCCCCCCCCCCAAATTCCATCTAAAGGGTATCTACAACATTTTCACAACTGTATGCAAATGAGGTCAATAATCTGTAGATAAAATTATCAATGATTTTTTAACAAAATCGATATATTGTATAATCTATATGTATCTGGGGACTGCCCATGGCCAAGGAAAGACACCAGAAATAGTACAGGAGCCATTCGAGATTGGGGGTGTGATCCTGGGGGTGTGATCCTGGGGGTGTGCTTCTGGGGGTGTGATCCTGGGGGTGTGATCCTGGGGGTGTGATCCTGGGGGTGTGCTTCTGGGGGTGTGATCCTGGGGGTGTGATCCTGGGGGTGTGATCCTGGGGGTGTGTTTTGGGGGACACAGAGAGACGGGGGATGCTCTTTGGAAGAAGCCCATAGATTGGGAACACACTTTGGGGGATGCATTTCAGGAGAAGTTCAGAGACCGTGAATGTCCTTCTGGTGACATAATTCTGGGCATGTGCTTTGGTGGGCACTGAGAGTAGGGAGATGGCCAGAGATGGGGAAATGTTTCACAAGATGCTCAGAGACTGGGGACATGATTCTGGGGACTCCCAGGGACTGGGGACATGATTCTGGGGACTCCCAGGGACTGGGGACATGATTCTGGGAACGCCCAGGGACTGGGGACGTGATTCTGGAAACGCCCAGGGACTGGGGACATGATTCTGGGAACGTCCAGGGACTGGGGACATGATTCTGGGAACGCCCAGGGACTGGGGACGTGATTCTGGGAATGCCCAGGGACTGGGGACATGATTCTGGGAATGCCCAGGGACTGGGGACGTGATTCTGGGAATGCCCAGGGACTGGGGACATGATTCTGGGAATGCCCAGGGACTGGGGACATGATTCTGGGAACGCCCAGGGACTGGGGACGTGATTCTGGGAACGCCCAGGGACTGGGGACATGATTCTGGGAACGCCCAGGGACTGGGGACATGATTCTGGGAACGCCCAGGGACTGGGGACATGATTCTGGGAATGCCCAGGGACTGGGGACATGATTCTGGGAATGCCCAGGGACTGGGGACCTGATTCTGGGAATGCCCAGGGACTGGGGACATGATTCTGGGAACGCCCAGGGACTGGAGACGTGATTCTGGGAACGATCAGGGACTGGGGACATGATTCTGGGAACGCCCAGGGACTGGGGACATGATTCTGGGAACGCCCAGGGACTGGGGACATGATTCTGGGAACGCCCAGGGACTGGGGACATGATTCTGGGAACGCCCAGGGACTGGGGACATGATTCTGGGAACGCCCAGGGACTGGGGACATGATTCTGGGAACGCCCAGGGACTGGGGACATGATTCTGGGAACGCCCAGAGACCCTGGGGACATGATTCTGGGGACTCCCAGGGACTGGGGACGTGATTCTGGGAACGCCCAGGGACTGGGGACATGATTCTGGGAACGCCCAGGGACTGGGGACATGATTCTGGGGATTCCCAGGGACTGGGGACGTGATTCTGGGAACGCCCAGGGACTGGGGACATGATTCTGGGAACGCCCAGGGACTGGGGACATGATTCTGGGGACTCCCAGGGACTGGGGACATGATTCTGGGAATGCCCAGGGACTGGGGACATGATTCTGGGGACTCCCAGGGACTGGGGACATGATTCTGGGAAAGCCCAGGGACTGGGGACATGATTCTGGGAACACCCAGGGACTGGGGACATGATTCTGGGAACACCCAGCGACTGGGGACATGATTCTGGGAACGCCCAGGGACTGGGGACGTGATTCTGGGAACGCCCAGGGACTGGGGACATGATTCTGGGGATTCCCAGGGACTGGGGACGTGATTCTGGGAACGCCCAGGGACTGGGGACATGATTCTGGGAACGCCCAGGGACTGGGGACATGATTCTGGGAACACCCAGGGACTGGGGACATGATTCTGGGAACGCCCAGGGACTGGGGACATGATTCTGGGAACGCCCAGGGACTGGGGACATGATTCTGGGAACGCCCAGGGACTGGGGACATGATTCTGGGAACTCCCAGGGACTGGGGACATGATTCTGGGAACACCCAGGGACTGGGGACATGATTCTGGGAACACCCAGGGACTGGGGACATGATTCTGGGAACTCCCAGGGACTGGGGACATGATTCTGGGAACACCCAGGGACTGGGGACATGATTCTGGGAACACCCAGGGACTGGGGACATGATTCTGGGAACGCCCAGGGACTGGGGACAATATTCTGGGAACACCCAGGGACTGGTGACATGATTCTGGGGACTCCCAGGGACTGGGGACATGATTCTGGGGACCCCCAGGGACTGGGGACATGATTCTGGGGACTCCCAGGGACTGGGGACATGATTCTGTGAACGCCCAGGGACTGGGGACAATATTCTGGGAACACCCAGGGACTGGGGACATGATTCTGGGGACTCCCAGGGACTGGGGACATGATTCTGGGGACTCCCAGGGACTGGGGACATGATTCTGGGAACGCCCAGGGACTGGGGACATGATTCTGGGAACGCCCAGGGACCGGGGACATGATTCTGGGGACTCCCAGGGACTGGGGACAATATTCTGGGAACACCCAGGGACTGGGGACATGATTCTGGGGACTCCCAGGGACTGGGGACATGATTCTGGGGACTCCCAGGGACTGGGGACATGATTCTGGGAACACCCAGGGACTGGGGACAATATTCTGGGAACGCCCAGGGACTGGGGACATGATTCTGGGAACGCCCAGGGACTGGGGACATGATTCTGGGAACGCCCAGGGACTGAGGACATGATTCTGGGAACGCCCAGGGACTGGGGACATGATTCTGGGAACGCCCAGGGACTGGGGACATGATTCTGGGAACGCCCAGGGACTGGGGACAATATTCTGGGAACACCCAGGGACTGGGGACATGATTCTGGGAACGCCCAGGGACTGGGGACATGATTCTGGGAACGCCCAGGGACTGAGGACATGATTCTGGGAACGCCCAGGGACTGGGGACATGATTCTGAGAACTCCCAGGGACTGGAGACATGATTCTGGGAACGCCCAGGGACTGGGGACATGATTCTGGGAATGCCCAGGGACTGGGGACAATATTCTGGGAACACCCAGGGACTGGGGACATGATTCTGGGAACACCCAGGGACTGGGGACATGATTCTGGGAACACCCAGGGACTGAGGACATGATTCTGGGAACGCCCAGGGACTGGGGACAATATTCTGGGAACACCCAGGGACTGGGGACATGATTCTGGGGACTCCCAGGGACTGGGGACATGATTCTGGGAACACCCAGGGACTGGGGACATGATTCTGGGAACGCCCAGGGACTGGGGACAATATTCTGGGAACACCCAGGGACTGGGGACATGATTCTGGGGACTCCCAGGGACTGGGGACATGATTCTGGGGACTCCCAGGGACTGGGGACATGATTCTGGGAACGCCCAGGGACTGGGGACATGATTCTGGGAACGCCCAGGGACTGGGGACATGATTCTGGGAACACCCAGGGACTGGGGACATGATTCTGGGAACACCCAGGGACTGGGGACATGATTCTGGGAACACCCAGGGACTGGGGACAATATTCTGGGAACGCCCAGGGACTGGGGACATGATTCTGGGAACGCCCAGCGACTGGGGACATGATTCTGGGAACGCCCAGGGACTGGGGACATGATTCTGGGAACTCCCAGGGACTGGGGACATGATTCTGGGAACGCCCAGGGACTGGGGACATGATTCTGGGAACTCCCAGGGACTGGGGACATGATTCTGGGAACACCCAGGGACTGGGGACATGATTCTGGGAACACCCAGGGACTGGGGACATGATTCTGGGAACGCCCAGGGACTGGGGACAATATTCTGGGAACACCCAGGGACTGGGGACATGATTCTGGGGACTCCCAGGGACTGGGGACATGATTCTGGGGACTCCCAGGGACTGGGGACATGATTCTGGGGACTCCCAGGGACTGGGGACATGATTCTGGGGACTCCCAGGGACTGGGGACATGATTCTGGGGACTCCCAGGGACTGGGGACAATATTCTGGGAACGCCCAGGGACTGGGGACATGATTCTGGGAACGCCCAGCGACTGGGGACATGATTCTGGGAACGCCCAGGGACTGGGGACATGATTCTGGGGACTCCCAGGGACTGGGGACATGATTCTGGGAACGCCCAGGGACTGGGGACATGATTCTGGGAACGCCCAGGGACTGGGGACATGATTCTGGGAACTCCCAGGGACTGGGGACATGATTCTGGGAACGCCCAGGGACTGGGGACATGATTCTGGGAACGCCCAGGGACTGGGGACATGATTCTGGGAACGCCCAGGGACTGGGGACATGATTCTGGGAACGCCCAGGGACTGAGGACATGATTCTGGGAACTCCCAGGGACTGGGGACATGATTCTGGGAACGCCCAGGGACTGGGGACATGATTCTGGGAATGCCCAGGGACTGGGGACATGATTCTGGGAACACCCAGGGACTGGGGACATGATTCTGGGAACACCCAGGGACTGGGGACATGATTCTGGGAACGCCCAGGGACTGGGGACAATATTCTGGGAACACCCAGGGACTGGGGACATGATTCTGGGGACTCCCAGGGACTGGGGACATGATTCTGGGGACTCCCAGGGACTGGGGACATGATTCTGGGAACGCCCAGGGACTGGGGACATGATTCTGGGAACGCCCAGGGACTGGGGACATGATTCTGGGAACACCCAGGGACTGGGGACATGATTCTGGGAACACCCAGGGACTGGGGACATGATTCTGGGAACACCCAGGGACTGGGGACAATATTCTGGGAACGCCCAGGGACTGGGGACATGATTCTGGGAACACCCAGCGACTGGGGACATGATTCTGGGAACGCCCAGGGACTGGGGACATGATTCTGGGAACACCCAGGGACTGGGGACAATATTCTGGGAACGCCCAGGGACTGGGGACATGATTCTGGGAACGCCCAGCGACTGGGGACATGATTCTGGGAACGCCCAGGGACTGGGGACATGATTCTGGGAACACCCAGGGACTGGGGACATGATTCTGGGAACTCCCAGGGACTGGGGACATGATTCTGGGAACTCCCAGGGACTGGGGACATGATTCTGGGAACACCCAGGGACTGGGGACATGATTCTGGGAACGCCCAGGGACTGGGGACATGATTCTGGGAACGCCCAGGGACTGGGGACATGATTCTGGGAACGCCCAGGGACTGAGGACATGATTCTGGGAACGCCCAGGGACTGGGGACATGATTCTGGGAACTCCCAGGGACTGGGGACATGATTCTGGGAACGCCCAGGGACTGGGGACATGATTCTGGGAATGCCCAGGGACTGGGGACATGATTCTGGGAACACCCAGGGACTGGGGACATGATTCTGGGAACACCCAGGGACTGGGGACATGATTCTGGGAACACCCAGGGACTGGGGACATGATTCTGGGAACGCCCAGGGACTGGGGACAATATTCTGGGAACACCCAGGGACTGGGGACATGATTCTGGGAACTCCCAGGGACTGGGGACATGATTCTGGGGACTCCCAGGGACTGGGGACATGATTCTGGGAACGCCCAGGGACTGGGGACATGATTCTGGGAACGCCCAGGGACTGGGGACATGATTCTGGGAACGCCCAGGGACTGGGGACATGATTCTGGGAACGCCCAGGGACTGGGGACATGATTCTGGGAACGCCCAGGGACTGAGGACATGATTCTGGGAACTCCCAGGGACTGGGGACATGATTCTGGGAACGCCCAGGGACTGGGGACATGATTCTGGGAACACCCAGGGATTGGGGACATGATTCTGGGAACACCCAGGGACTGGGGACATGATTCTGGGAACACCCAGGGACTGGGGACATGATTCTGGGAACGCCCAGGGACTGGGGACAATATTCTGGGAACACCCAGGGACTGGGGACATGATTCTGGGGACTCCCAGGGACTGGGGACATGATTCTGGGGACTCCCAGGGACTGGGGACGTGATTCTGGGAACGCCCAGGGACTGGGGACATGATTCTGGGAACGCCCAGGGACTGGGGACATGATTCTGGGAACACCCAGGGACTGGGGACATGATTCTGGGAACACCCAGGGACTGGGGACAATATTCTGGGAACGCCCAGGGACTGGGGACATGATTCTGGGAACGCCCAGCGACTGGGGACATGATTCTGGGAACGCCCAGGGACTGGGGACATGATTCTGGGAACACCCAGGGACTGGGGACATGATTCTGGGAACTCCCAGGGACTGGGGACATGATTCTGGGAACTCCCAGGGACTGGGGACATGATTCTGGGAACTCCCAGGGACTGGGGACATGATTCTGGGAACACCCAGGGACTGGGGACATGATTCTGGGAACACCCAGGGACTGGGGACATGATTCTGGGAACACCCAGGGACTGGGGACATGATTCTGGGAACACCCAGGGACTGGGGACATGATTCTGGGAACACCCAGGGACTGGGGACATGATTCTGGGAACGCCCAGGGACTGGGGACAATATTCTGGGAACACCCAGGGACTGGGGACATGATTCTGGGGACTCCCAGGGACTGGGGACATGATTCTGGGGACTCCCAGGGACTGGGGACATGATTCTGGGGACTCCCAGGGACTGGGGACATGATTCTGGGAACACCCAGGGACTGGGGACATGATTCTGGGAACACCCAGGGACTGGGGACATGATTCTGGGAACGCCCAGGGACTGGGGACAATATTCTGGGAACACCCAGGGACTGGGGACATGATTCTGGGGACTCCCAGGGACTGGGGACATGATTCTGGGGACTCCCAGGGACTGGGGACATGATTCTGGGAACGCCCAGGGACTGGGGACAATATTCTGGGAACACCCAGGGACTGGGGACATGATTCTGGGGACTCCCAGGGACTGGGGACATGATTCTGGGGACTCCCAGGGACTGGGGACAATATTCTGGGAACGCCCAGGGACTGGGGACATGATTCTGGGAACGCCCAGCGACTGGGGACATGATTCTGGGAACGCCCAGGGACTGGGGACATGATTCTGGGAACACCCAGGGACTGGGGACATGATTCTGGGAACACCCAGGGACTGGGGACATGATTCTGGGAACGCCCAGGGACTGGGGACAATATTCTGGGAACACCCAGGGACTGGGGACATGATTCTGGGGACTCCCAGGGACTGGGGACATGATTCTGGGGACGCCCAGGGACTGAGGACATGATTCTGGGAACGCCCAGGGGCTGGGGACAATATTCTCGGAACACCCAGGGACTGGGGACATGATTCTGGGGACTCCCAGGGACTGGGGACATGATTCTGGGGACGCCCAGGGACTGGGGACAATATTCTGGGGACTCCCAGGGACTGGGGACATGATTCTGGGGACTCCCAGGGACTGGGGACATGATTCTGGGGACTCCCAGGGACTGGGGACATGATTCTCGAGATGCTCAGAGACTGGGGACATGATTCTGGGAACGCCCAGGGACTGGGGACAATATTCTGGGAACACCCAGGGACTTGGGACATGATTCTGGGGACTCCCAGGGACTGGGGACATGATTCTGGGGACTCCCAGGGACTGGGGACATGATTCTGGGAACACCCAGGGACTGGGGACATGATTCTGGGAACACCCAGGGACTGGGGACATGATTCTGGGAACTCCCAGGGACTGGGGACATGATTCTGGGAACTCCCAGGGACTGGGGACATGATTCTGGGAACACCCAGGGACTGGGGACATGATTCTGGGAACGCCCAGGGACTGGGGACAATATTCTGGGAACACCCAGGGACTGGGGACATGATTCTGGGGACTCCCAGGGACTGGGGACATGATTCTGGGGACTCCCAGGGACTGGGGACATGATTCTGGGGACTCCCAGGGACTGGGGACATGATTCTGGGAACACCCAGGGACTGGGGACATGATTCTGGGAACACCCAGGGACTGGGGACATGATTCTGGGAACGCCCAGGGACTGGGGACAATATTCTGGGAACACCCAGGGACTGGGGACATGATTCTGGGGACTCCCAGGGACTGGGGACATGATTCTGGGGACTCCCAGGGACTGGGGACATGATTCTGGGAACACCCAGGGACTGGGGACATGATTCTGGGAACGCCCAGGGACTGGGGACAATATTCTGGGAACACCCAGGGACTGGGGACATGATTCTGGGGACTCCCAGGGACTGGGGACATGATTCTGGGGACTCCCAGGGACTGGGGACAATATTCTGGGAACGCCCAGGGACTGGGGACATGATTCTGGGAACGCCCAGGGACTGGGGACATGATTCTGGGGACTCCCAGGGACTGGGGACATGATTCTGGGAACGCCCAGGGACTGGGGACATGATTCTGGGAACGCCCAGGGACTGGGGACATGATTCTGGGAACGCCCAGGGACTGAGGACATGATTCTGGGAACGCCCAGGGACTGGGGACATGATTCTGGGAACTCCCAGGGACTGGGGACATGATTCTGGGAACGCCCAGGGACTGGGGACATGATTCTGGGAATGCCCAGGGACTGGGGACATGATTCTGGGAACACCCAGGGACTGGGGACATGATTCTGGGAACACCCAGGGACTGGGGACATGATTCTGGGAACACCCAGGGACTGGGGACATGATTCTGGGAACGCCCAGGGACTGGGGACAATATTCTGGGAACACCAAGGGACTGGGGACATGATTCTGGGGACTCCCAGGGACTGGGGACATGATTCTGGGGACTCCCAGGGACTGGGGACATGATTCTGGGAACGCCCAGGGACTGGGGACATGATTCTGGGAACACCCAGGGACTGGGGACATGATTCTGGGAACGCCCAGGGACTGGGGACATGATTCTGGGAACACCCAGGGACTGGGGACATGATTCTGGGAACACCCAGGGACTGGGGACATGATTCTGGGAACACCCAGGGACTGGGGACAATATTCTGGGAACGCCCAGGGACTGGGGACATGATTCTGGGAACGCCCAGCGACTGGGGACATGATTCTGGGAACGCCCAGGGACTGGGGACATGATTCTGGGAACTCCCAGGGACTGGGGACATGATTCTGGGAACACCCAGGGACTGGGGACATGATTCTGGGAACACCCAGGGACTGGGGACATGATTCTGGGAACGCCCAGGGACTGGGGACAATATTCTGGGAACACCCAGGGACTGGGGACATGATTCTGGGGACTCCCAGGGACTGGGGACATGATTCTGGGGACTCCCAGGGACTGGGGACATGATTCTGGGGACTCCCAGGGACTGGGGACATGATTCTGGGAACACCCAGGGACTGGGGACATGATTCTGGGAACACCCAGGGACTGGGGACATGATTCTGGGGACTCCCAGGGACTGGGGACATGATTCTGGGGACTCCCAGGGACTGGGGACATGATTCTGGGGACTCCCAGGGACTGGGGACATGATTCTGGGGACTCCCAGGGACAGGGGACATGATTCTGGGAACACCCAGGGACTGGGGACATGATTCTGGGAACACCCAGGGACTGGGGACATGATTCTGGGAACACCCAGGGACTGGGGACAATATTCTGGGAACGCCCAGGGACTGGGGACATGATTCTGGGAACGCCCAGCGACTGGGGACATGATTCTGGGAACGCCCAGGGACTGGGGACATGATTCTGGGAACACCCAGGGACTGGGGACATGATTCTGGGAACTCCCAGGGACTGGGGACATGATTCTGGGAACTCCCAGGGACTGGGGACATGATTCTGGGAACTCCCAGGGACTGGGGACATGATTCTGGGAACACCCAGGGACTGGGGACATGATTCTGGGAACACCCAGGGACTGGGGACATGATTCTGGGAACGCCCAGGGACTGGGGACAATATTCTGGGAACACCCAGGGACTGGGGACATGATTCTGGGGACTCCCAGGGACTGGGGACATGATTCTGGGGACTCCCAGGGACTGGGGACATGATTCTGGGGACTCCCAGGGACTGGGGACATGATTCTGGGAACACCCAGGGACTGGGGACATGATTCTGGGAACACCCAGGGACTGGGGACATGATTCTGGGGACGCCCAGGGACTGGGGACAATATTCTGGGGACTCCCAGGGACTGGGGACATGATTCTGGGGACTCCCAGGGACTGGGGACATGATTCTGGGGACTCCCAGGGACTGGGGACATGATTCTCGAGATGCTCAGAGACTGGGGACATGATTCTGGGAACGCCCAGGGACTGGGGACAATATTCTGGGAACGCCTAGGGACTGGGGACATGATTCTGGGAACGCCCAGGGACTGGGGACAATATTCTGGGAACACCCAGGGACTGGGGACATGATTCTGGGGACTCCCAGGGACTGGGGACATGATTCTGGGGACTCCCAGGGACTGGGGACATGATTCTGGGAACACCCAGGGACTGGGGACATGATTCTGGGAACACCCAGGGACTGGGGACATGATTCTGGGAACGCCCAGGGACTGGGGACAATATTCTGGGAACACCCAGGGACTGGGGACATGATTCTGGGGACTCCCAGGGACTGGGGACATGATTCTGGGAACACCCAGGGACTGGGGACATGATTCTGGGAACACCCAGGGACTGGGGACATGATTCTGGGAACGTCCAGGGACTGGGGACATGATTCTGGGGACGCCCAGGGACTGGGGACAATATTCTGGGAACGCCCAGGGACTGGGGACATGATTCTGGGGACTCCCAGGGACTGGGGACATGATTCTGGGGACTCCCAGGGACTGGGGACATGATTCTGGGAACGCCCAGGGACTGGGGACAATATTCTGGGAACACCCAGGGACTGGGGACATGATTCTGGGGACTCCCAGGGACTGGGGACATGATTCTGGGGACGCCCAGGGACTGGGGACAATATTCTGGGAACACCCAGGGACTGGGGACATGATTCTGGGGACTCCCAGGGACTGGGGACATGATTCTGGGGACTCCCAGGGACTGGGGACATGATTCTGGGAACGCCCAGGGACTGGGGACAATATTCTGGGAACACCCAGGGACTGGGGACATGATTCTGGGGACTCCCAGGGACTGGGGACATGATTCTGGGGACTCCCAGGGACTGGGGACAATATTCTGGGAACGCCCAGGGACTGGGGACATGATTCTGGGAACGCCCAGCGACTGGGGACATGATTCTGGGAACGCCCAGGGACTGGGGACATGATTCTGGGAACGCCCAGGGACTGGGGACAATATTCTGGGAACACCCAGGGACTGGGGACATGATTCTGGGGACTCCCAGGGACTGGGGACATGATTCTGGGGACTCCCAGGGACTGGGGACATGATTCTGGGAACACCCAGGGACTGGGGACATGATTCTGGGAACACCCAGGGACTGGGGACATGATTCTGGGAACGCCCAGGGACTGGGGACATGATTCTGGGGACTCCCAGGGACTGGGGACATGATTCTGGGGACTCCCAGGGACTGGGGACATGATTCTGGGAACACCCAGGGACTGGGGACATGATTCTGGGAACACCCAGGGACTGGGGACATGATTCTGGGAACACCCAGGGACTGGGGACATGATTCTGGGAACGCCCAGGGACTGGGGACAATATTCTGGGAACACCCAGGGACTGGGGACATGATTCTGGGGACTCCCAGGGACTGGGGACATGATTCTGGGGACGCCCAGGGACTGGGGACAATATTCTGGGGACTCCCAGGGACTGGGGACATGATTCTGGGGACTCCCAGGGACTGGGGACATGATTCTGGGGACTCCCAGGGACTGGGGACATGATTCTCGAGATGCTCAGAGACTGGGGACAATATTCTGGGAACGCCCAGGGACTGGGGACATGATTCTGGGAACGCCCAGCGACTGGGGACATGATTCTGGGAACGCCCAGGGACTGGGGACAATATTCTGGGAACGCCCAGGGACTGGGGACATGATTCTGGGAACGCCCAGCGACTGGGGACATGATTCTGGGAACGCCCAGGGACTGGGGACATGATTCTGGGAACACCCAGGGACTGGGGACATGATTCTGGGAACTCCCAGGGACTGGGGACATGATTCTGGGAACTCCCAGGGACTGGGGACATGATTCTGGGAACTCCCAGGGACTGGGGACATGATTCTGGGAACACCCAGGGACTGGGGACATGATTCTGGGAACACCCAGGGACTGGGGACATGATTCTGGGAACGCCCAGGGACTGGGGACAATATTCTGGGAACACCCAGGGACTGGGGACATGATTCTGGGGACTCCCAGGGACTGGGGACATGATTCTGGGGACTCCCAGGGACTGGGGACATGATTCTGGGGACTCACAGGGACTGGGGACATGATTCTGGGAACACCCAGGGACTGGGGACATGATTCTGGGAACACCCAGGGACTGGGGACATGATTCTGGGGACGCCCAGGGACTGGGGACAATATTCTGGGGACTCCCAGGGACTGGGGACATGATTCTGGGGACTCCCAGGGACTGGGGACATGATTCTGGGGACTCCCAGGGACTGGGGACATGATTCTGGGAACGCCCAGGGACTGGGGACATGATTCTGGGAACGCCCAGGGACTGGGGACAATATTCTGGGAACGCCTAGGGACTGGGGACATGATTCTGGGAACGCCCAGGGACTGGGGACAATATTCTGGGAACACCCAGGGACTGGGGACATGATTCTGGGGACTCCCAGGGACTGGGGACATGATTCTGGGGACTCCCAGGGACTGGGGACATGATTCTGGGAACACCCAGGGACTGGGGACATGATTCTGGGAACACCCAGGGACTGGGGACATGATTCTGGGAACGCCCAGGGACTGGGGACAATATTCTGGGAACACCCAGGGACTGGGGACATGATTCTGGGGACTCCCAGGGACTGGGGACATGATTCTGGGAACACCCAGGGACTGGGGACATGATTCTGGGAACACCCAGGGACTGGGGACATGATTCTGGGAACGTCCAGGGACTGGGGACATGATTCTGGGGACGCCCAGGGACTGGGGACAATATTCTGGGAACGCCCAGGGACTGGGGACATGATTCTGGGGACTCCCAGGGACTGGGGACATGATTCTGGGGACTCCCAGGGACTGGGGACATGATTCTGGGGACTCCCAGGGACTGGGGACATGATTCTGGGGACGCCCAGGGACTGGGGACAATATTCTGGGAACACCCAGGGACTGGGGACATGATTCTGGGGACTCCCAGGGACTGGGGACATGATTCTGGGGACTCCCAGGGACTGGGGACATGATTCTGGGAACGCCCAGGGACTGGGGACATGATTCTGGGGACTCCCAGGGACTGGGGACAATATTCTGGGAACGCCCAGGGACTGGGGACATGATTCTGGGAACGCCCAGGGACTGGGGACAATATTCTGGGAACACCCAGGGACTGGGGACATGATTCTGGGGACTCCCAGGGACTGGGGACATGATTCTGGGGACGCCCAGGGACTGGGGACAATATTCTGGGAACACCCAGGGACTGGGGACATGATTCTGGGGACTCCCAGGGACTGGGGACATGATTCTGGGGACTCCCAGGGACTGGGGACATGATTCTGGGAACGCCCAGGGACTGGGGACAATATTCTGGGAACACCCAGGGACTGGGGACATGATTCTGGGGACTCCCAGGGACTGGGGACATGATTCTGGGGACTCCCAGGGACTGGGGACAATATTCTGGGAACGCCCAGGGACTGGGGACATGATTCTGGGAACGCCCAGCGACTGGGGACATGATTCTGGGAACGCCCAGGGACTGGGGACATGATTCTGGGAACGCCCAGGGACTGGGGACAATATTCTGGGAACACCCAGGGACTGGGGACATGATTCTGGGGACTCCCAGGGACTGGGGACATGATTCTGGGGACTCCCAGGGACTGGGGACATGATTCTGGGAACACCCAGGGACTGGGGACATGATTCTGGGAACACCCAGGGACTGGGGACATGATTCTGGGAACGCCCAGGGACTGGGGACAATATTCTGGGAACACCCAGGGACTGGGGACATGATTCTGGGGACTCCCAGGGACTGGGGACATGATTCTGGGAACACCCAGGGACTGGGGACATGATTCTGGGAACACCCAGGGACTGGGGACATGATTCTGGGAACACCCAGGGACTGGGGACATGATTCTGGGAACGCCCAGGGACTGGGGACAATATTCTGGGAACACCCAGGAACTGGGGACATGATTCTGGGGACTCCCAGGGACTGGGGACATGATTCTGGGGACGCCCAGGGACTGGGGACAATATTCTGGGGACTCCCAGGGACTGGGGACATGATTCTGGGGACTCCCAGGGACTGGGGACATGATTCTGGGGACTCCCAGGGACTGGGGACATGATTCTCGAGATGCTCAGAGACTGGGGACAATATTCTGGGAACGCCCAGGGACTGGGGACATGATTCTGGGAACGCCCAGCGACTGGGGACATGATTCTGGGAACGCCCAGGGACTGGGGACATGATTCTGGGAACGCCCAGGGACTGGGGACAATATTCTGGGAACACCCAGGGACTGGGGACATGATTCTGGGGACTCCCAGGG
The DNA here is from genome assembly GCF_037356315.1 of Lithobates pipiens. Taxonomy (NCBI): domain Eukaryota; kingdom Metazoa; phylum Chordata; class Amphibia; order Anura; family Ranidae; genus Lithobates; species Lithobates pipiens. The sequence goes on along the minus strand of NW_027507730.1, from coordinate 20,705 downwards.
ACTGGGGACATGATTCTGGGGACTCCCAGGGACTGGGGACATGATTCTGGGAACACCCAGGGACTGGGGACATGATTCTGGGAACACCCAGGGACTGGGGACATGATTCTGGGAACGCCCAGGGACTGGGGACAATATTCTGGGAACACCCAGGGACTGGGGACATGATTCTGGGGACTCCCAGGGACTGGGGACATGATTCTGGGGACTCCCAGGGACTGGGGACGTGATTCTGGGAACGCCCAGGGACTGGGGACATGATTCTGGGAACGCCCAGGGACTGGGGACATGATTCTGGGAACACCCAGGGACTGGGAACATGATTCTGGGAACTCCCAGGGACTGGGGACATGATTCTGGGAACTCCCAGGGACTGGGGACATGATTCTGGGAACTCCCAGGGACTGGGGACATGATTCTGGGAACACCCAGGGACTGGGGACATGATTCTGGGAACACCCAGGGACTGGGGACATGATTCTGGGAACGCCCAGGGACTGGGGACAATATTCTGGGAACACCCAGGGACTGGGGACATGATTCTGGGGACTCCCAGGGACTGGGGACATGATTCTGGGGACTCCCAGGGACTGGGGACATGATTCTGGGGACTCCCAGGGACTGGGGACATGATTCTGGGAACACCCAGGGACTGGGGACATGATTCTGGGAACACCCAGGGACTGGGGACATGATTCTGGGGACTCCCAGGGACTGGGGACATGATTCTGGGGACTCCCAGGGACTGGGGACATGATTCTGGGAACGCCCAGGGACTGGGGACAATATTCTGGGAACACCCAGGGACTGGGGACATGATTCTGGGGACTCCCAGGGACTGGGGACATGATTCTGGGGACTCCCAGGGACTGGGGACAATATTCTGGGAACGCCCAGGGACTGGGGACATGATTCTGGGAACGCCCAGCGACTGGGGACATGATTCTGGGAACGCCCAGGGACTGGGGACATGATTCTGGGAACTCCCAGGGACTGGGGACATGATTCTGGGAACTCCCAGGGACTGGGGACATGATTCTGGGAACACCCAGGGACTGGGGACATGATTCTGGGAACACCCAGGGACTGGGGACATGATTCTGGGAACGCCCAGGGACTGGGGACATGATTCTGGGAACACCCAGGGACTGGGGACATGATTCTGGGAACACCCAGGGACTGGGGACATGATTCTGGGGACGCCCAGGGACTGGGGACAATATTCTGGGGACTCCCAGGGACTGGGGACATGATTCTGGGGACTCCCAGGGACTGGGGACATGATTCTGGGGACTCCCAGGGACTGGGGACATGATTCTCGAGATGCTCAGAGACTGGGGACATGATTCTGGGAACGCCCAGGGACTGGGGACAATATTCTGGGAACGCCTAGGGACTGGGGACATGATTCTGGGAACGCCCAGGGACTGGGGACAATATTCTGGGAACGCCCAGGGACTGGGGACATGATTCTGGGGACTCCCAGGGACTGGGGACATGATTCTGGGGACTCCCAGGGACTGGGGACATGATTCTGGGAACACCCAGGGACTGGGGACATGATTCTGGGAACACCCAGGGACTGGGGACATGATTCTGGGAACGCCCAGGGACTGGGGACAATATTCTGGGAACACCCAGGGACTGGGGACATGATTCTGGGGACTCCCAGGGACTGGGGACATGATTCTGGGAACACCCAGGGACTGGGGACATGATTCTGGGAACACCCAGGGACTGGGGACATGATTCTGGGAACGTCCAGGGACTGGGGACATGATTCTGGGGACGCCCAGGGACTGGGGACAATATTCTGGGAACGCCCAGGGACTGGGGACATGATTCTGGGGACTCCCAGGGACTGGGGACATGATTCTGGGGACTCCCAGGGACTGGGGACATGATTCTGGGAACGCCCAGGGACTGGGGACAATATTCTGGGAACACCCAGGGACTGGGGACATGATTCTGGGGACTCCCAGGGACTGGGGACATGATTCTGGGGACGCCCAGGGACTGGGGACAATATTCTGGGAACACCCAGGGACTGGGGACATGATTCTGGGGACTCCCAGGGACTGGGGACATGATTCTGGGGACTCCCAGGGACTGGGGACATGATTCTGGGAACGCCCAGGGACTGGGGACAATATTCTGGGAACACCCAGGGACTGGGGACATGATTCTGGGGACTCCCAGGGACTGGGGACATGATTCTGGGGACTCCCAGGGACTGGGGACAATATTCTGGGAACGCCCAGGGACTGGGGACATGATTCTGGGAACGCCCAGCGACTGGGGACATGATTCTGGGAACGCCCAGGGACTGGGGACATGATTCTGGGAACGCCCAGGGACTGGGGACAATATTCTGGGAACACCCAGGGACTGGGGACATGATTCTGGGGACTCCCAGGGACTGGGGACATGATTCTGGGGACTCCCAGGGACTGGGGACATGATTCTGGGAACACCCAGGGACTGGGGACATGATTCTGGGAACACCCAGGGACTGGGGACATGATTCTGGGAACGCCCAGGGACTGGGGACAATATTCTGGGAACACCCAGGGACTGGGGACATGATTCTGGGGACTCCCAGGGACTGGGGACATGATTCTGGGAACACCCAGGGACTGGGGACATGATTCTGGGAACACCCAGGGACTGGGGACATGATTCTGGGAACACCCAGGGACTGGGGACATGATTCTGGGAACGCCCAGGGACTGGGGACAATATTCTGGGAACACCCAGGGACTGGGGACATGATTCTGGGGACTCCCAGGGACTGGGGACATGATTCTGGGGACGCCCAGGGACTGGGGACAATATTCTGGGGACTCCCAGGGACTGGGGACATGATTCTGGGGACTCCCAGGGACTGGGGACATGATTCTGGGGACTCCCAGGGACTGGGGACATGATTCTCGAGATGCTCAGAGACTGGGGACAATATTCTGGGAACGCCCAGGGACTGGGGACATGATTCTGGGAACGCCCAGCGACTGGGGACATGATTCTGGGAACGCCCAGGGACTGGGGACATGATTCTGGGAACGCCCAGGGACTGGGGACAATATTCTGGGAACACCCAGGGACTGGGGACATGATTCTGGGGACTCCCAGGGACTGGGGACATGATTCTGGGGACTCCCAGGGACTGGGGACATGATTCTGGGAACACCCAGGGACTGGGGACATGATTCTGGGAACACCCAGGGACTGGGGACATGATTCTGGGAACGCCCAGGGACTGGGGACAATATTCTGGGAACACCCAGGGACTGGGGACATGATTCTGGGGACTCCCAGGGACTGGGGACATGATTCTGGGGACTCCCAGGGACTGGGGACGTGATTCTGGGAACGCCCAGGGACTGGGGACATGATTCTGGGAACGCCCAGGGACTGGGGACATGATTCTGGGAACACCCAGGGACTGGGGACATGATTCTGGGAACTCCCAGGGACTGGGGACATGATTCTGGGAACTCCCAGGGACTGGGGACATGATTCTGGGAACTCCCAGGGACTGGGGACATGATTCTGGGAACACCCAGGGACTGGGGACATGATTCTGGGAACACCCAGGGACTGGGGACATGATTCTGGGAACGCCCAGGGACTGGGGACAATATTCTGGGAACACCCAGGGACTGGGGACATGATTCTGGGGACTCCCAGGGACTGGGGACATGATTCTGGGGACTCCCAGGGACTGGGGACATGATTCTGGGGACTCCCAGGGACTGGGGACATGATTCTGGGAACACCCAGGGACTGGGGACATGATTCTGGGAACACCCAGGGACTGGGGACATGATTCTGGGGACTCCCAGGGACTGGGGACATGATTCTGGGGACTCCCAGGGACTGGGGACATGATTCTGGGAACGCCCAGGGACTGGGGACAATATTCTGGGAACACCCAGGGACTGGGGACATGATTCTGGGGACTCCCAGGGACTGGGGACATGATTCTGGGGACTCCCAGGGACTGGGGACAATATTCTGGGAACGCCCAGGGACTGGGGACATGATTCTGGGAACGCCCAGCGACTGGGGACATGATTCTGGGAACGCCCAGGGACTGGGGACATGATTCTGGGAACACCCAGGGACTGGGGACATGATTCTGGGAACACCCAGGGACTGGGGACATGATTCTGGGAACGCCCAGGGACTGGGGACAATATTCTGGGAACACCCAGGGACTGGGGACATGATTCTGGGGACTCCCAGGGACTGGGGACATGATTCTGGGGACGCCCAGGGACTGAGGACATGATTCTGGGAACGCCCAGGGACTGGGGACAATATTCTGGGAACACCCAGGGACTGGGGACATGATTCTGGGGACTCCCAGGGACTGGGGACATGATTCTGGGGACGCCCAGGGACTGGGGACAATATTCTGGGGACTCCCAGGGACTGGGGACATGATTCTGGGGACTCCCAGGGACTGGGGACATGATTCTGGGGACTCCCAGGGACTGGGGACATGATTCTCGAGATGCTCAGAGACTGGGGACATGATTCTGGGAACGCCCAGGGACTGGGGACAATATTCTGGGAACACCCAGGGACTGGGGACATGATTCTGGGGACTCCCAGGGACTGGGGACATGATTCTGGGGACTCCCAGGGACTGGGGACATGATTCTGGGAACACCCAGGGACTGGGGACATGATTCTGGGAACACCCAGGGACTGGGGACATGATTCTGGGAACTCCCAGGGACTGGGGACATGATTCTGGGAACTCCCAGGGACTGGGGACATGATTCTGGGAACACCCAGGGACTGGGGACATGATTCTGGGAACGCCCAGGGACTGGGGACAATATTCTGGGAACACCCAGGGACTGGGGACATGATTCTGGGGACTCCCAGGGACTGGGGACATGATTCTGGGGACTCCCAGGGACTGGGGACATGATTCTGGGGACTCCCAGGGACTGGGGACATGATTCTGGGAACACCCAGGGACTGGGGACATGATTCTGGGAACACCCAGGGACTGGGGACATGATTCTGGGAACGCCCAGGGACTGGGGACAATATTCTGGGAACACCCAGGGACTGGGGACATGATTCTGGGGACTCCCAGGGACTGGGGACATGATTCTGGGGACTCCCAGGGACTGGGGACATGATTCTGGGAACACCCAGGGACTGGGGACATGATTCTGGGAACGCCCAGGGACTGGGGACAATATTCTGGGAACACCCAGGGACTGGGGACATGATTCTGGGGACTCCCAGGGACTGGGGACATGATTCTGGGGACTCCCAGGGACTGGGGACAATATTCTGGGAACGCCCAGGGACTGGGGACATGATTCTGGGAACGCCCAGGGACTGGGGACATGATTCTGGGGACTCCCAGGGACTGGGGACATGATTCTGGGAACGCCCAGGGACTGGGGACATGATTCTGGGAACGCCCAGGGACTGGGGACATGATTCTGGGAACGCCCAGGGACTGGGGACATGATTCTGGGAACGCCCAGGGACTGAGGACATGATTCTGGGAACGCCCAGGGACTGGGGACATGATTCTGGGAACTCCCAGGGACTGGGGACATGATTCTGGGAACGCCCAGGGACTGGGGACATGATTCTGGGAATGCCCAGGGACTGGGGACATGATTCTGGGAACACCCAGGGACTGGGGACATGATTCTGGGAACACCCAGGGACTGGGGACATGATTCTGGGAACGCCCAGGGACTGGGGACATGATTCTGGGAACACCCAGGGACTGGGGACATGATTCTGGGAACGCCCAGGGACTGGGGACATGATTCTGGGAACACCCAGGGACTGGGGACAATATTCTGGGAACACCCAGGGACTGGGGACATGATTCTGGGGACTCCCAGGGACTGGGGACATGATTCTGGGGACTCCCAGGGACTGGGGACATGATTCTGGGAACGCCCAGGGACTGGGGACATGATTCTGGGAACACCCAGGGACTGGGGACATGATTCTGGGAACGCCCAGGGACTGGGGACATGATTCTGGGAACACCCAGGGACTGGGGACATGATTCTGGGAACACCCAGGGACTGGGGACATGATTCTGGGAACACCCAGGGACTGGGGACATGATTCTGGGAACACCCAGGGACTGGGGACATGATTCTGGAAACACCCAGGGACTGGGGACAATATTCTGGGAACGCCCAGGGACTGGGGACATGATTCTGGGAACGCCCAGCGACTGGGGACATGATTCTGGGAACGCCCAGGGACTGGGGACATGATTCTGGGAACTCCCAGGGACTGGGGACATGATTCTGGGAACACCCAGGGACTGGGGACATGATTCTGGGAACACCCAGGGACTGGGGACATGATTCTGGGAACGCCCAGGGACTGGGGACAATATTCTGGGAACACCCAGGGACTGGGGACATGATTCTGGGGACTCCCAGGGACTGGGGACATGATTCTGGGGACTCCCAGGGACTGGGGACATGATTCTGGGGACTCCCAGGGACTGGGGACATGATTCTGGGAACGCCCAGGGACTGGGGACATGATTCTGGGAATGCCCAGGGACTGGGGACATGATTCTGGGAACACCCAGGGACTGAGGACATGATTCTGGGAACACCCAGGGACTGGGGACATGATTCTGGGAACACCCAGGGACTGGGGACATGATTCTGGGAACGCCCAGGGACTGGGGACAATATTCTGGGAACGCCCAGGGACTGGGGACAATATTCTGGGAACACCCAGGGACTGGGGACATGATTCTGGGGACTCCCAGGGACTGGGGACATGATTCTGGGGACTCCCAGGGACTGGGGACGTGATTCTGGGAACGCCCAGGGACTGGGGACATGATTCTGGGAACGCCCAGGGACAGGGGACATGATTCTGGGAACACCCAGGGACTGGGGACATGATTCTGGGAACACCCAGGGACTGGGGACATGATTCTGGGAACACCCAGGGACTGGGGACAATATTCTGGGAACGCCCAGGGACTGGGGACATGATTCTGGGAACGCCCAGCGACTGGGGACATGATTCTGGGAACGCCCAGGGACTGGGGACATGATTCTGGGAACACCCAGGGACTGGGGACATGATTCTGGGAACTCCCAGGGACTGGGGACATGATTCTGGGAACTCCCAGGGACTGGGGACATGATTCTGGGAACTCCCAGGGACTGGGGACATGATTCTGGGAACACCCAGGGACTGGGGACATGATTCTGGGAACACCCAGGGACTGGGGACATGATTCTGGGAACGCCCAGGGACTGGGGACAATATTCTGGGAACACCCAGGGACTGGGGACATGATTCTGGGGACTCCCAGGGACTGGGGACATGATTCTGGGAACACCCAGGGACTGGGGACATGATTCTGGGAACACCCAGGGACTGGGGACATGATTCTGGGAACGCCCAGGGACTGGGGACATGATTCTGGGAACGCCCAGGGACTGGGGACAATATTCTGGGAACACCCAGGGACTGGGGACATGATTCTGGGGACTCCCAGGGACTGGGGACATGATTCTGGGGACTCCCAGGGACTGGGGACATGATTCTGGGAACACCCAGGGACTGGGGACATGATTCTGGGAACACCCAGGGACTGGGGACATGATTCTGGGAACGCCCAGGGACTGGGGACAATATTCTGGGAACACCCAGGGACTGGGGACATGATTCTGGGGACTCCCAGGGACTGGGGACATGATTCTGGGAACACCCAGGGACTGGGGACATGATTCTGGGAACACCCAGGGACTGGGGACATGATTCTGGGAACGCCCAGGGACTGGGGACAATATTCTGGGAACACCCAGGGACTGGGGACATGATTCTGGGGACTCCCAGGGACTGGGGACATGATTCTGGGGACTCCCAGGGACTGGGGACATGATTCTGGGAACGCCCAGGGACTGGGGACAATATTCTGGGAACACCCAGGGACTGGGGACATGATTCTGGGGACTCCCAGGGACTGGGGACATGATTCTGGGGACTCCCAGGGACTGGGGACAATATTCTGGGAACGCCCAGGGACTGGGGACATGATTCTGGGAACGCCCAGCGACTGGGGACATGATTCTGGGAACGCCCAGGGACTGGGGACATGATTCTGGGAACACCCAGGGACTGGGGACATGATTCTGGGAACACCCAGGGACTGGGGACATGATTCTGGGAACGCCCAGGGACTGGGGACAATATTCTGGGAACACCCAGGGACTGGGGACATGATTCTGGGGACTCCCAGGGACTGGGGACATGATTCTGGGGACGCCCAGGGACTGAGGACATGATTCTGGGAACGCCCAGGGACTGGGGACAATATTCTGGGAACACCCAGGGACTGGGGACATGATTCTGGGGACTCCCAGGGACTGGGGACATGATTCTGGGGACTCCCAGGGACTGGGGACATGATTCTGGGAACACCCAGGGACTGGGGACATGATTCTGGGAACACCCAGGGACTGGGGACATGATTCTGGGAACGCCCATGGACTGGGGACAATATTCTGGGAACACCCAGGGACTGGGGACATGATTCTGGGAACACCCAGGGACTGGGGACATGATTCTGGGGACTCCCAGGGACTGGGGACATGATTCTGGGGACTCCCAGGGACTGGGGACATGATTCTGGGAACGCCCAGGGACTGGGGACATGATTCTGGGGACTCCCAGGGACTGGGGACATGATTCTGGGGACTCCCAGGGACTGGGGACATGATTCTGGGAACGCCCAGGGACTGGGGACAATATTCTGGGAACACCCAGGGACTGGGGACATGATTCTGGGGACTCCCAGGGACTGGGGACATGATTCTGGGGACTCCCAGGGACTGGGGACAATATTCTGGGAACGCCCAGGGACTGGGGACATGATTCTGGGAACGCCCAGCGACTGGGGACATGATTCTGGGAACGCCCAGGGACTGGGGACAATATTCTGGGAACACCCAGGGACTGGGGACATGATTCTGGGGACTCCCAGGGACTGGGGACATGATTCTGGGGACTCCCAGGGACTGGGGACATGATTCTGGGAACACCCAGGGACTGGGGACATGATTCTGGGAACACCCAGGGACTGGGGACATGATTCTGGGAACGCTCAGGGACTGGGGACAATATTCTGGGAACACCCAGGGACTGGGGACATGATTCTGGGGACTCCCAGGGACTGGGGACATGATTCTGGGAACACCCAGGGACTGGGGACATGATTCTGGGAACACCCAGGGACTGGGGACATGATTCTGGGAACGCCCAGGGACTGGGGACAATATTCTGGGAACACCCAGGGACTGGGGACATGATTCTGGGGACTCCCAGGGACTGGGGACATGATTCTGGGGACGCCCAGGGACTGGGGACAATATTCTGGGAACACCCAGGGACTGGGGACATGATTCTGGGGACTCCCAGGGACTGGGGACAATATTCTGGGAACACCCAGGGACTGGGGACATGATTCTGGGGACTCCCAGGGACTGGGGACATGATTCTGGGGACTCCCAGGGACTGGGGACAATATTCTGGGAACGCCCAGGGACTGGGGACATGATTCTGGGAACGCCCAGCGACTGGGGACATGATTCTGGGAACGCCCAGGGACTGGGGACATGATTCTGGGAACGCCCAGGGACTGGGGACAATATTCTGGGAACACCCAGGGACTGGGGACATGATTCTGGGGACTCCCAGGGACTGGGGACATGATTCTGGGGACTCCCAGGGACTGGGGACATGATTCTGGGAACACCCAGGGACTGGGGACATGATTCTGGGAACACCCAGGGACTGGGGACATGATTCTGGGAACGCCCAGGGACTGGGGACAATATTCTGGGAACACCCAGGGACTGGGGACATGATTCTGGGGACTCCCAGGGACTGGGGACATGATTCTGGGGACTCCCAGGGACTGGGGACATGATTCTGGGAACACCCAGGGACTGGGGACATGATTCTGGGAACACCCAGGGACTGGGGACATGATTCTGGGAACGCCCAGGGACTGGGGACAATATTCTGGGAACACCCAGGGACTGGGGACATGATTCTGGGGACTCCCAGGGACTGGGGACATGATTCTGGGAACACCCAGGGACTGGGGACATGATTCTGGGAACACCCAGGGACTGGGGACATGATTCTGGGAACGCCCAGGGACTGGGGACAATATTCTGGGAACACCCAGGGACTGGGGACATGATTCTGGGGACTCCCAGGGACTGGGGACATGATTCTGGGGACGCCCAGGGACTGGGGACAATATTCTGGGGACTCCCAGGGACTGGGGACATGATTCTGGGGACTCCCAGGGACTGGGGACATGATTCTGGGGACTCCCAGGGACTGGGGACATGATTCTGGGAACACCCAGGGACTGGGGACATGATTCTGGGGACTCCCAGGGACTGGGGACATGATTCTGGGAACACCCAGGGACTGGGGACATGATTCTGGGAACACCCAGGGACTGGGGACATGATTCTGGGAACGCCCAGGGACTGGTGACATGATTCTGGGAACACCCAGGGACTGGGGACATGATTCTGGGGACTCCCAGGGACTGGGGACATGATTCTGGGGACGCCCAGGGACTGGGGACAATATTCTGGGAACACCCAGGGACTGGGGACATGATTCTGGGGACTCCCAGGGACTGGGGACAATATTCTGGGAACACCCAGGGACTGGGGACATGATTCTGGGGACTCCCAGGGACTGGGGACATGATTCTGGGGACTCCCAGGGACTGGGGACAATATTCTGGGAACGCCCAGGGACTGGGGACATGATTCTGGGAACGCCCAGCGACTGGGGACATGATTCTGGGAACGCCCAGGGACTGGGGACATGATTCTGGGAACGCCCAGGGACTGGGGACAATATTCTGGGAACACCCAGGGACTGGGGACATGATTCTGGGGACTCCCAGGGACTGGGGACATGATTCTGGGGACTCCCAGGGACTGGGGACATGATTCTGGGAACACCCAGGGACTGGGGACATGATTCTGGGAACACCCAGGGACTGGGGACATGATTCTGGGAACGCCCAGGGACTGGGGACAATATTCTGGGAACACCCAGGGACTGGGGACATGATTCTGGGGACTCCCAGGGACTGGGGACATGATTCTGGGGACTCCCAGGGACTGGGGACATGATTCTGGGAACACCCAGGGACTGGGGACATGATTCTGGGAACACCCAGGGACTGGGGACATGATTCTGGGAACGCCCAGGGACTGGGGACAATATTCTGGGAACACCCAGGGACTGGGGACATGATTCTGGGGACTCCCAGGGACTGGGGACATGATTCTGGGAACACCCAGGGACTGGGGACATGATTCTGGGAACACCCAGGGACTGGGGACATGATTCTGGGAACGCCCAGGGACTGGGGACAATATTCTGGGAACACCCAGGGACTGGGGACATGATTCTGGGGACTCCCAGGGACTGGGGACATGATTCTGGGGACGCCCAGGGACTGGGGACAATATTCTGGGGACTCCCAGGGACTGGGGACATGATTCTGGGGACTCCCAGGGACTGGGGACATGATTCTGGGGACTCCCAGGGACTGGGGACATGATTCTGGGAACACCCAGGGACTGGGGACATGATTCTGGGGACTCCCAGGGACTGGGGACATGATTCTGGGGACTCCCAGGGACTGGGGACATGATTCTGGGAACACCCAGGGACTGGGGACATGATTCTGGGAACACCCAGGGACTGGTGACATGATTCTGGGAACGCCCAGGGACTGGGGACAATATTCTGGGAACACCCAGGGACTGGGGACATGATTCTGGGGACTCCCAGGGACTGGGGACATGATTCTGGGGACTCCCAGGGACTGGGGACATGATTCTGGGAACGCCCAGGGACTGGGGACAATATTCTGGGAACACCCAGGGACTGGGGACATGATTCTGGGGACTCCCAGGGACTGGGGACATGATTCTGGGGACTCCCAGGGACTGGGGACAATATTCTGGGAACGCCCAGGGACTGGGGACGTGATTCTGGGAACACCCAGGGACTGGGGACATGATTCTGGGAACGCCCAGGGACTGGGGACATGATTCTGGGAACGCCCAGCGACTGGGGACATGATTCTGGGAACGCCCAGGGACTGGGGACATGATTCTGGGAACACCCAGGGACTGGGGACATGATTCTGGGAACACCCAGGGACTGGGGACATGATTCTGGGAACGCCCAGGGACTGGGGACAATATTCTGGGAACACCCAGGGACTGGGGACATGATTCTGGGGACTCCCAGGGACTGGGGACATGATTCTGGGGACGCCCAGGGACTGAGGACATGATTCTGGGAACGCCCAGGGACTGGGGACAATATTCTGGGAACACCCAGGGACTGGGGACATGATTCTGGGGACTCCCAGGGACTGGGGACATGATTCTGGGGACTCCCAGGGACTGGGGACATGATTCTGGGAACACCCAGGGACTGGGGACATGATTCTGGGAACACCCAGGGACTGGGGACATGATTCTGGGAACACCCAGGGACTGGGGACATGATTCTGGGAACGCCCAGGGACTGGGGACAATATTCTGGGAACACCCAGGGACTGGGGACATGATTCTGGGGACTCCCAGGGACTGGGGACATGATTCTGGGGACTCCCAGGGACTGGGGACATGATTCTGGGAACACCCAGGGACTGGGGACATGATTCTGGGAACACCCAGGGACTGGGGACATGATTCTGGGAACTCCCAGGGACTGGGGACATGATTCTGGGAACTCCCAGGGACTGGGGACATGATTCTGGGAACACCCAGGGACTGGGGACATGATTCTGGGAACGCCCAGGGACTGGGGACAATATTCTGGGAACACCCAGGGACTGGGGACATGATTCTGGGGACTCCCAGGGACTGGGGACATGATTCTGGGGACTCCCAGGGACTGGGGACATGATTCTGGGGACTCCCAGGGACTGGGGACATGATTCTGGGAACACCCAGGGACTGGGGACATGATTCTGGGAACACCCAGGGACTGGGGACATGATTCTGGGAACGCCCAGGGACTGGGGACAATATTCTGGGAACACCCAGGGACTGGGGACATGATTCTGGGGACTCCCAGGGACTGGGGACATGATTCTGGGGACTCCCAGGGACTGGGGACATGATTCTGGGAACACCCAGGGACTGGGGACATGATTCTGGGAACGCCCAGGGACTGGGGACAATATTCTGGGAACACCCAGGGACTGGGGACATGATTCTGGGAACACCCAGGGACTGGGGACATGATTCTGGAAACACCCAGGGACTGGGGACAATATTCTGGGAACGCCCAGGGACTGGGGACATGATTCTGGGAACGCCCAGCGACTGGGGACATGATTCTGGGAACGCCCAGGGACTGGGGACATGATTCTGGGAACACCCAGGGACTGGGGACATGATTCTGGAAACACCCAGGGACTGGGGACATGATTCTGGGAACTCCCAGGGACTGGGGACATGATTCTGGGAACACCCAGGGACTGGGGACATGATTCTGGGGACTCCCAGGGACTGGGGACATGATTCTGGGAACGCCCAGGGACTGGGGACATGATTCTGGGAACGCCCAGCGACTGGGGACATGATTCTGGGAACGCCCAGGGACTGGGGACATGATTCTGGGAACTCCCAGGGACTGGGGACATGATTCTGGGAACACCCAGGGACTGGGGACATGATTCTGGGAACACCCAGGGACTGGGGACATGATTCTGGGAACGCCCAGGGACTGGGGACAATATTCTGGGAACACCCAGGGACTGGGGACATGATTCTGGGGACTCCCAGGGACTGGGGACATGATTCTGGGGACTCCCAGGGACTGGGGACATGATTCTGGGGACTCCCAGGGACTGGGGACATGATTCTGGGGACTCCCAGGGACTGGGGACATGATTCTGGGAACGCCCAGGGACTGGGGACATGATTCTGGGAACGCCCAGCGACTGGGGACATGATTCTGGGAACGCCCAGGGACTGGGGACATGATTCTGGGGACTCCCAGGGACTGGGGACATGATTCTGGGAACGCCCAGGGACTGGGGACATGATTCTGGGAACGCCCAGAGACTGGGGACATGATTCTGGGAACGCCCAGGGACTGGGGACATGATTCTGGGAACGCCCAGGGACTGGGGACGTGATTCTGGGAACGCCCAGGGACTGGGGACATGATTCTGGGAACGCCCAGGGACAGGGGACATGATTCTGGGAACACCCAGGGACTGGGGACATGATTCTGGGAACACCCAGGGACTGGGGACATGATTCTGGGAACACCCAGGGACTGGGGACATGATTCTGGGAACGCCCAGGGACTGGGGACAATATTCTGGGAACACCCAGGGACTGGGGACATGATTCTGGGGACTCCCAGGGACTGGGGACATGATTCTGGGGACTCCCAGGGACTGGGGACATGATTCTGGGAACACCCAGGGACTGGGGACATGATTCTGGGAACACCCAGGGACTGGGGACATGATTCTGGGAACGCCCAGGGACTGGGGACAATATTCTGGGAACACCCAGGGACTGGGGACATGATTCTGGGGACTCCCAGGGACTGGGGACATGATTCTGGGGACTCCCAGGGACTGGGGACATGATTCTGGGAACACCCAGGGACTGGGGACATGATTCTGGGAACGCCCAGGGACTGGGGACAATATTCTGGGAACACCCAGGGACTGGGGACATGATTCTGGGAACGCCCAGGGACTGGGGACAATATTCTGGGAACGCCCAGGGACTGGGGACATGATTCTGGGAACGCCCAGCGACTGGGGACATGATTCTGGGAACGCCCAGGGACTGGGGACATGATTCTGGGAACACCCAGGGACTGGGGACATGATTCTGGAAACACCCAGGGACTGGGGACAATATTCTGGGAACGCCCAGGGACTGGGGACATGATTCTGGGAACGCCCAGCGACTGGGGACATGATTCTGGGAACGCCCAGGGACTGGGGACATGATTCTGGGAACTCCCAGGGACTGGGGACATGATTCTGGGAACACCCAGGGACTGGGGACATGATTCTGGGAACACCCAGGGACTGGGGACATGATTCTGGGAACGCCCAGGGACTGGGGACAATATTCTGGGAACACCCAGGGACTGGGGACATGATTCTGGGGACTCCCAGGGACTGGGGACATGATTCTGGGGACTCCCAGGGACTGGGGACATGATTCTGGGGACTCCCAGGGACTGGGGACATGATTCTGGGGACTCCCAGGGACTGGGGACATGATTCTGGGAACGCCCAGGGACTGGGGACATGATTCTGGGAACACCCAGGGACTGGGGACATGATTCTGGGAACGCCCAGGGACTGGGGACAATATTCTGGGAACACCCAGGGACTGGGGACATGATTCTGGGGACTCCCAGGGACTGGGGACATGATTCTGGGGACTCCCAGGGACTGGGGACAATATTCTGGGAACGCCCAGGGACTGGGGACATGATTCTGGGAACGCCCAGCGACTGGGGACATGATTCTGGGAACGCCCAGGGACTGGGGACAATATTCTGGGAACACCCAGGGACTGGGGACATGATTCTGGGGACTCCCAGGGACTGGGGACATGATTCTGGGGACTCCCAGGGACTGGGGACATGATTCTGGGAACACCCAGGGACTGGGGACATGATTCTGGGAACACCCAGGGACTGGGGACATGATTCTGGGAACGCTCAGGGACTGGGGACAATATTCTGGGAACACCCAGGGACTGGGGACATGATTCTGGGGACTCCCAGGGACTGGGGACATGATTCTGGGAACACCCAGGGACTGGGGACATGATTCTGGGAACACCCAGGGACTGGGGACATGATTCTGGGAACGCCCAGGGACTGGGGACAATATTCTGGGAACACCCAGGGACTGGGGACATGATTCTGGGGACTCCCAGGGACTGGGGACATGATTCTGGGGACGCCCAGGGACTGGGGACAATATTCTGGGAACACCCAGGGACTGGGGACATGATTCTGGGGACTCCCAGGGACTGGGGACAATATTCTGGGAACACCCAGGGACTGGGGACATGATTCTGGGGACTCCCAGGGACTGGGGACATGATTCTGGGGACTCCCAGGGACTGGGGACAATATTCTGGGAACGCCCAGGGACTGGGGACATGATTCTGGGAACGCCCAGCGACTGGGGACATGATTCTGGGAACGCCCAGGGACTGGGGACATGATTCTGGGAATGCCCAGGGACTGGGGACATGATTCTGGGAACACCCAGGGACTGAGGACATGATTCTGGGAACACCCAGGGACTGGGGACATGATTCTGGGAACACCCAGGGACTGGGGACATGATTCTGGGAACGCCCAGGGACTGGGGACAATATTCTGGGAACGCCCAGGGACTGGGGACAATATTCTGGGAACACCCAGGGACTGGGGACATGATTCTGGGGACTCCCAGGGACTGGGGACATGATTCTGGGGACTCCCAGGGACTGGGGACGTGATTCTGGGAACGCCCAGGGACTGGGGACATGATTCTGGGAACGCCCAGGGACAGGGGACATGATTCTGGGAACACCCAGGGACTGGGGACATGATTCTGGGAACACCCAGGGACTGGGGACATGATTCTGGGAACACCCAGGGACTGGGGACAATATTCTGGGAACGCCCAGGGACTGGGGACATGATTCTGGGAACGCCCAGCGACTGGGGACATGATTCTGGGAACGCCCAGGGACTGGGGACATGATTCTGGGAACACCCAGGGACTGGGGACATGATTCTGGGAACTCCCAGGGACTGGGGACATGATTCTGGGAACTCCCAGGGACTGGGGACATGATTCTGGGAACTCCCAGGGACTGGGGACATGATTCTGGGAACACCCAGGGACTGGGGACATGATTCTGGGAACACCCAGGGACTGGGGACATGATTCTGGGAACGCCCAGGGACTGGGGACAATATTCTGGGAACACCCAGGGACTGGGGACATGATTCTGGGGACTCCCAGGGACTGGGGACATGATTCTGGGAACACCCAGGGACTGGGGACATGATTCTGGGAACACCCAGGGACTGGGGACATGATTCTGGGAACGCCCAGGGACTGGGGACATGATTCTGGGAACGCCCAGGGACTGGGGACAATATTCTGGGAACACCCAGGGACTGGGGACATGATTCTGGGGACTCCCAGGGACTGGGGACATGATTCTGGGGACTCCCAGGGACTGGGGACATGATTCTGGGAACACCCAGGGACTGGGGACATGATTCTGGGAACACCCAGGGACTGGGGACATGATTCTGGGAACGCCCAGGGACTGGGGACAATATTCTGGGAACACCCAGGGACTGGGGACATGATTCTGGGGACTCCCAGGGACTGGGGACATGATTCTGGGAACACCCAGGGACTGGGGACATGATTCTGGGAACACCCAGGGACTGGGGACATGATTCTGGGAACGCCCAGGGACTGGGGACAATATTCTGGGAACACCCAGGGACTGGGGACATGATTCTGGGGACTCCCAGGGACTGGGGACATGATTCTGGGGACTCCCAGGGACTGGGGACATGATTCTGGGAACGCCCAGGGACTGGGGACAATATTCTGGGAACACCCAGGGACTGGGGACATGATTCTGGGGACTCCCAGGGACTGGGGACATGATTCTGGGGACTCCCAGGGACTGGGGACAATATTCTGGGAACGCCCAGGGACTGGGGACATGATTCTGGGAACGCCCAGCGACTGGGGACATGATTCTGGGAACGCCCAGGGACTGGGGACATGATTCTGGGAACACCCAGGGACTGGGGACATGATTCTGGGAACACCCAGGGACTGGGGACATGATTCTGGGAACGCCCAGGGACTGGGGACAATATTCTGGGAACACCCAGGGACTGGGGACATGATTCTGGGGACTCCCAGGGACTGGGGACATGATTCTGGGGACGCCCAGGGACTGAGGACATGATTCTGGGAACGCCCAGGGACTGGGGACAATATTCTGGGAACACCCAGGGACTGGGGACATGATTCTGGGGACTCCCAGGGACTGGGGACATGATTCTGGGGACTCCCAGGGACTGGGGACATGATTCTGGGAACACCCAGGGACTGGGGACATGATTCTGGGAACACCCAGGGACTGGGGACATGATTCTGGGAACGCCCATGGACTGGGGACAATATTCTGGGAACACCCAGGGACTGGGGACATGATTCTGGGAACACCCAGGGACTGGGGACATGATTCTGGGGACTCCCAGGGACTGGGGACATGATTCTGGGGACTCCCAGGGACTGGGGACATGATTCTGGGAACGCCCAGGGACTGGGGACATGATTCTGGGGACTCCCAGGGACTGGGGACATGATTCTGGGGACTCCCAGGGACTGGGGACATGATTCTGGGAACGCCCAGGGACTGGGGACAATATTCTGGGAACACCCAGGGACTGGGGACATGATTCTGGGGACTCCCAGGGACTGGGGACATGATTCTGGGGACTCCCAGGGACTGGGGACAATATTCTGGGAACGCCCAGGGACTGGGGACATGATTCTGGGAACGCCCAGCGACTGGGGACATGATTCTGGGAACGCCCAGGGACTGGGGACAATATTCTGGGAACACCCAGGGACTGGGGACATGATTCTGGGGACTCCCAGGGACTGGGGACATGATTCTGGGGACTCCCAGGGACTGGGGACATGATTCTGGGAACACCCAGGGACTGGGGACATGATTCTGGGAACACCCAGGGACTGGGGACATGATTCTGGGAACGCTCAGGGACTGGGGACAATATTCTGGGAACACCCAGGGACTGGGGACATGATTCTGGGGACTCCCAGGGACTGGGGACATGATTCTGGGAACACCCAGGGACTGGGGACATGATTCTGGGAACACCCAGGGACTGGGGACATGATTCTGGGAACGCCCAGGGACTGGGGACAATATTCTGGGAACACCCAGGGACTGGGGACATGATTCTGGGGACTCCCAGGGACTGGGGACATGATTCTGGGGACGCCCAGGGACTGGGGACAATATTCTGGGAACACCCAGGGACTGGGGACATGATTCTGGGGACTCCCAGGGACTGGGGACAATATTCTGGGAACACCCAGGGACTGGGGACATGATTCTGGGGACTCCCAGGGACTGGGGACATGATTCTGGGGACTCCCAGGGACTGGGGACAATATTCTGGGAACGCCCAGGGACTGGGGACATGATTCTGGGAACGCCCAGCGACTGGGGACATGATTCTGGGAACGCCCAGGGACTGGGGACATGATTCTGGGAACGCCCAGGGACTGGGGACAATATTCTGGGAACACCCAGGGACTGGGGACATGATTCTGGGGACTCCCAGGGACTGGGGACATGATTCTGGGGACTCCCAGGGACTGGGGACATGATTCTGGGAACACCCAGGGACTGGGGACATGATTCTGGGAACACCCAGGGACTGGGGACATGATTCTGGGAACGCCCAGGGACTGGGGACAATATTCTGGGAACACCCAGGGACTGGGGACATGATTCTGGGGACTCCCAGGGACTGGGGACATGATTCTGGGGACTCCCAGGGACTGGGGACATGATTCTGGGAACACCCAGGGACTGGGGACATGATTCTGGGAACACCCAGGGACTGGGGACATGATTCTGGGAACGCCCAGGGACTGGGGACAATATTCTGGGAACACCCAGGGACTGGGGACATGATTCTGGGGACTCCCAGGGACTGGGGACATGATTCTGGGAACACCCAGGGACTGGGGACATGATTCTGGGAACACCCAGGGACTGGGGACATGATTCTGGGAACGCCCAGGGACTGGGGACAATATTCTGGGAACACCCAGGGACTGGGGACATGATTCTGGGGACTCCCAGGGACTGGGGACATGATTCTGGGGACGCCCAGGGACTGGGGACAATATTCTGGGGACTCCCAGGGACTGGGGACATGATTCTGGGGACTCCCAGGGACTGGGGACATGATTCTGGGGACTCCCAGGGACTGGGGACATGATTCTGGGAACACCCAGGGACTGGGGACATGATTCTGGGGACTCCCAGGGACTGGGGACATGATTCTGGGAACACCCAGGGACTGGGGACATGATTCTGGGAACACCCAGGGACTGGGGACATGATTCTGGGAACGCCCAGGGACTGGTGACATGATTCTGGGAACACCCAGGGACTGGGGACATGATTCTGGGGACTCCCAGGGACTGGGGACATGATTCTGGGGACGCCCAGGACTGGGGACAATATTCTGGGAACACCCAGGGACTGGGGACATGATCAGGGACTGGGGACAATATTCTGGGAACACCCAGGGACTGGGGACATGATTCTGGGGACTCCCAGGGACTGGGGACATGATTCTGGGGACTCCCAGGGACTGGGGACAATATTCTGGGAACGCCCAGGGACTGGGACATGTTCTGGGAACGCCCAGCGACTGGGGACATGATTCTGGGAACGCCCAGGGACTGGGGACATGATTCTGGGAACGCCCAGTGACTGGGGACAATATTCTGGGAACACCCAGGGACTGGGGACATG